>NC_135481.1:127424305-127654305 GCF_052094955.1 Ictidomys tridecemlineatus | reverse complement strand
GTTTAGATTTTTGTTAGATATAGAAATCAAGTGGGAAACCCAATCTGGAATCTTTGAATAAAAGAAATGAAAAGTTTAAGAATTTTCTAAAGACTTTGAACAGTAAAGCTTTCTCTCCTATGAGTCCCTACACACAACTCAAAATAGATAGATAAATGTTAGGGAATATCTAAATTGGTTACATATTTAATGTTGCCAAGATAATCCCCATTCAGTATTTTTTTTTCAAATTTTTTTTTAAATTTTTTAAATATTTATTTATTTCTTAGTTTTTTTCTGCCGACACAACATTTTCTTTCTTTTTTTTTAAATTGGTTGTTCACAACATTACAAAGCTCTTGACATATCATATTTCATACATTAGATTGAAGTGAGTTATGAACTCCCAATTTTACCCCAAATGCAGATTGCAGAATCACGTCAGTTACACATCCACAATTTTACATAATGCCCAATTAGTAATTGTTGTATTCTGTTACCTTTCCTATCCCCTACTATCCCCCCTCCCATCTTCTCTCTTTACCCCATCTACTGTAATTCATTACTCTCCTTGTTTATTTTCCCATTCCCCTCACAAACTCTATGTGTAATTTTGTATAGCAATGAGGGTCTCCCTTCATTTCCATGCAATTTCCCTTTTCTCCTTTTCTCTCCCTTTCCCTCCCATCTCATGTCTCTGTTTAATGTTAGTCTTTTCTTCCTGCTCTTCCTCCCTGCTCTGTTCATAGTTGCTATCATTATATCAAAGAAGACATTTGGTATTTGTTTTTTAGGGATTGGCTAGCTTCACTAAGCATAATCTGCTCTAGTGCCATCAATTTCCCTGCAAATTCTATGATTTTGTCATTTTTTTTTGCTGCATAGTACTCCATTGTGTATAGATGCCACATTTTTTTATCCATTCATCTATTGAAGGGCATCTGGGTTGGTTCCACAGTCTAGCCCCCATTCAGTATTTAATACTTGGAAAATGTCGACAAAAATGGTCATTTTTAAAGTTGATAATGAGATACAAGTAATATTACTCTAGTAAACTGTATAATTTTAGGCAAATTTATTGATCCTCAGGGTATCTCAAGTTTTCTCAACTATAAAAATTATAATTATAATGCCCATATTGCCAGATTGCACTGAGGACCCAATGGAGTGTCATTACAGTCCACTATTGCTGGAGAGGTCACTGCTTTCCAGCCACAGAGGATGTGTGGTTCCCTTACAAGGTCGATCTTTTCTCACACCTGTGACCTTTATTCTATTCATCATCTGCACCTTGGACAGGTCTTTATGACTCTCTTCAATCTCAGCTCAAGTAGCATTTCTCTGAGTCTTTTTGCCATTCTCAAAGGCATTATTGTTTATCTTTTATTAATTCCTATAGCACTCCCTGCATAACATTCAACTTTTAGTGCATCCTCTGTAATGTCTTGCTTTCTGTATGTAAATCTAAACCAAGTCAAATAATGATAAGACCCTGGCCAAGAATCCATTCAAACACATGGGAGTCTAGTGACCTGGAATATTTGTAAAGTGATTCAGATCTTTGCTGGAGTTTCACACAGAATAGCCAGAGGAGATTTTCTTTCACAAAACCAAGGCAATGACACCCCTGTCAGTCTGCACATAGGCAACTCAGGCTCTTCTCTCTCTACTTCCTTTTCTGGTTAAGCTTTTTATTGTGTAGATCAAAGTAAGTTTTCTTTCAATTTGGGGAGTCTGATATGAATGCAAGATAGGTTGACTCTTCCTCCTTCCATCTTTGTGAAGTTCTTGAACTTTGCACAAGAAAACAAGTTTCTGGGCTGACTTAGCAACAAAGCAATCCTCTTCCTTCAGAAGGAAAGAGGAAATAAGCTTAAAATAATTGTGATTTAAAATGTTCACTGTTTTTTAGGGATTGACTAGCTTCACTAAGCATAATCTGCTCTAGTGCCATCCATTTCCCTGCAAATTCTATGATTTTGTCATTTTTTATTGCTGCATAGTACTCCATTGTGTAAAGATGCCACATTTTTTTTATCCATTCATCTATTGAAGGGCATCTGGGTTGGTTCCACAGTCTAGCTATTGTGAATTGTGCTGCTATGAACATCGATATGGCAGCATCCCTGTAGCATGCTCTTTTAAGGTCTTCAGGGAATAGTCCGAGAAGGGCAATAGCAGGGTCAAATGGTGGTTCCATTCCCAGCTTTCCCAGGAATCTCCAAACTGCTTTCCAAATTGGCTGCACCAATTTGCAAATGTCTTCTTTGATATAATGAGAGCAACCATGAACAGAGCAAGGAGGAAGAGCAGGAAGAAAAGACTAACATTTAACAGAGTCATGAGATGGGAGGGAAAGGGAGAGAAAAGGGAAATTGCATGGAAATGAAGGGAGACCCTCATTGCTATACAAAATTACATATAAGAGGTTGTGAGGGGAATGGGAAAATAAACAAGGAGAGTAATGAATTACAGTAGATGGGGTAGAGAGAGAAGAAGGGAGGGGAGGGGAGGGGAGATAGTACGGGATAGTAAAGGTAGCAGAATACAACAATTACTAATTGGGCATTATGTAAAACTGTGGATGTATAACCGATGTGATTCTGCAATCTGCATTTGGGGTAAAATTGGGAGTTCATAACCCACTTTTCAATCTAATGTATGAAATATGATATGTCAAGAGCTTTGTAATGTTGTGAACAACCAATAAAAAAAAAAAGATTAAAAAGATATCTAGGGCAGTTACAGAAAAACAAAAAAAAATAAAAAAATAAAATAAAATGTTCACTGTTGTTGCAGTCACGATTGATTATCATTTTCTTCAGTGCCAGCCTGAGTCCTTTGTCGATATAGAAATCAAGGTGGAGTCTTTGGAAATGATTTAAACAGTTCTGAATGTCACTAGTAGCTCCGTTTTCTAAGAGCCTCCTCCCTTTACCTATGTTTCCTTACTCAGGGAGCCTCTAGTTCCTGGGTCAGCAAATGTTTTCAACAGTGTATTGTAGTATTTGCATTCCAAGGTTTTTGCTGTCACTACCCAACTCTGCTCTTGTAGTATAAAATCACCCACAAAGGAACCTTAAAAGATTACTTGAAAAAAAAATGGTTGCAAGCTGGATTTGGCCAGAGGGTCATAGTTTTGCAACACCTGCTAATCTCTCCACTGGTTTTGATCAAACTGTTGTCAAATTGTTTTCATCCAGGCCAATTCTTCAGAAAAAAAATCTCATTGTATTCTGCCTTCCTCAAAAATGTGAAGCTTGAGCAAGCATTGTTAGAGTAGACTTCAGATCGACTGCTGAATTGTCTTGTTGGATTATTGATCCAGATGCACAAAGAGCACATGGAGGGAGTTTTTCAAGTTATAGGACAGGTACTTTTCAAGAATTTGTGTAATGGAGAAAAGAAATGTGTAAGTAGTCATGAAGACTACAGTAGCGACTGACATTGACTTAGTTTAGCATATACCATATCCTGTAATTTCCTTACATCTTATGTCTATTTAGTCCAAATTATATTCCCATGAGACAGATTGCATCATTTTCTATTTAAAGTTAAGTCTTGAAGACTTCAAGAAGTTTTTCAAGATCACCTAATTAGTCACTTAGCTGCAGAGTGAGGGTAGAGCTCAGACAGACTGCACATCAAAGAATAGTTTTTTTGAAAAAGAAAAGAGAATAAGATAGTGAAGACAAATGCATTATTTTAGGGATGAGATTTAGGAATAAGCCATGGCTCACCCATCAGTTGCTGCTACTTGAGTCAAATAAGGCAGATCACAGGAGCAACCCTAACAGGATTCCAAATTAATAGTCTAAACACTAAACTTTTCTTTACATAGTAACACTATGGAGAGCCAAGGTGAATTTCTGAACTTTTAAAACGGGAATAAATGTTACAAAACTGAAAGTTTGGTCTTTGGACAGCTTTAAGTCAAATCCATAATATTATCTTCAGATTTCTAAGCAATTTAGCATAGCTGGAATTTTGTAAATTTCTATGAAATTCTATATGCCTATATATTGAGGAACAAAGAATTCTTTTCTTTTTAAATCAATAATATCCTGGTAGCTAAGTCCCACTGCAATATATACCTCAACATAGCAAAATAGGAAAGAATGAATTTGTGATTAATATATTTTGAATAGCATACTAATAATCCATTGACTATGTTAAGATAAACTATTTTAAAAAAAAAGATAATATTTGGATGTAGCAAATTTGCTTACAGAACCTAAGGGGAACTCATGCACAAGTGCTGAATATTTAGGCAAAACTCCATAAAGCTTCCTCTTAATTTTATTTTAGAATTAATTTGAATTCTGGTGCATCAATCATGATAGTAAAGCATATCAGAAAAAAATCAGTGGCACATTATCTACTTGCCATGGCAACCCCGACATCACATGGTACACACACTGATCTAGAGCCAAAGACTTCACAGGCTCTTACACACACACACACACACACACACACACACACACACACACACACACACTCCTCCAGGTCATATGACTTTGCCTATCGTTAGCAGCATTTTCTAGGGAAATGTGTTAACCTAAACTGATAAATTCTAATTTATTCTGATTCCTACAATTCTGTGCTTTCTTTTTTTTTTTTTTTTTTTTTTTTTTTTTTTTTTTTTTTTTTTTTTTTATTGATTGTTCAAAACATTACAGAGCTCAAGACATATCATCTTTCATACATTTGACTCAATTGGGTTTTGTACTCCCCAAATACATAATACAGACTCACTTCTGTTACATACTCACATTTTTACATAATGGCTTATTAGTGACTGTTGTATTCTGCTACCTTTCCTATCCCCTACTATCCCCCCTCCCCTCCCCTCCCCTCCCATCTTCCCTCTCTACCTCCTCTGCTGTTGTTCAATTCTTTCCCCCTTTTTTTTTTCCCCCCACCCCCTTGCCCCTCATAACCTCTTATAATTTTGTGTATCACTGAAGGTCTCCTTTAGATCTGTTCAATCATGTTTTCTTTCTCTCTTTCTCTTTCTTTTTTTCCATCGTCTCCCTTCCTCTTTCTGATACTTTCCTTTATCTTGGAGAATAAAACAGTTAAAGTTTTATTTGCTTCCTAAGATTTTCTCAGAATAATTCTTTCTGGTAACATATCTACCACCAGAAGAAAAAAAAAGGCATTTTGAAATGTTCAGGACCTTATTAACTAGCTATTTGTGTCTTAGAATCTATACCACATGAAGCCATTAAAAAGACAGAAAAATCAGAAATGTCCATAGCCTAAGTCATTGGAATTTGCACAAGTTGCTTAGATTCAACTGTGTAAGGGATTATTATTTGCTTAGCCCTTATTTTAATAGCACGAAAGCCATTCATTAAGTAAAAAGCACTTTATTCATCCATCAGCTATTCACTCTGCTAGTTGGTCCCTCAAGAACCCTCTGTCATGGTAGATGGTACCTTCAATTTCTATTGTACACTGACAGGGTGCCTGTTGCTGCACAAAGTAAGCTGCATACGGTAACTCGGGTTCCATGACATCAATAATTGTTACTATTGCCACCTCCACTCTATAGGTAAGAAGACTGAGGCACATGATCTCAATTAAGACCCTAACCGTGATGCTGATTCTTTAATTCAAACCCCAAAGATAAACACAAATACGAATAGGACAACAACAAACAAACAAATCCCACAAATTTAAAACTCTCTCATTCATATGAATGTTATCTCTTAAAAATGGTGGTTCTGTGTTTTTCAGAAGTTATTTCAAATGCGAGCCTAGCATTGTAATCCACTTGGATTAAACACATCACAGTTACATGATCGCCATATGCTGCTGCCATAGAGGAATCATACCTCATCAACAAATGGTAGATTCCTGGCATTCTTTCAGACTTTCTGTTTACATATTAGTTTAATTAACAAAATTTAATTTTTTAGTTTCTTGCGGGGACTCTGATTCTCTGGTTTAGCTTCAAGAACATAAAGGCAGCAGATTCTACAAACAGGTAACTCCCGGATCCTATGTAGGGTAATTAATGATTCTTGTGTTTTTTGCTAAAGCTTTGAACTTCAAGGGAGTCCATTTTCAATTTACAGTGTCAGTCAATCAGACTCTAATGCTGTTTACCAAGTAATCACATTTATGTGCAAATGTTTTTAGTTAACAGCCATCCAGTAATTGTCTGCCTCTAAAATCTCTCTCTCTCTCTCTCTCTCTCTCTCTCTCTCTCTCTCTCTCTCTCTCTCTCTCTCTCTCACACACACACACACACACACACACACACACACACACACACACACACATTTTCTCTTTCTCTTTCTTTTAAATGAGGTTGTTTGTTTGTTACCATTTTGGAAATGATCCAGAACAAAAATGTCATTAGCACATTCTGGGAATTTATGTGCAAATGCATTTATTCAATAAGAAGTCCACTTATAAGGCAAAATATGTTGCATCTACAAAAAAAAAAAAAACCCTGAAATATTGAGGATCTAAAAATAGGAAGAGTTGACTAAAAGTTTTATCAATGAGCAAAGTAATCAGATTTACATGAAATTTGAGACAACAATAAATAATATTTCTATGATAAATACTATGTGTTTGTGAGTGGCCATATAATTTATCTGATGATAGGTTTTAAAGCTCTTGACTGCAGAAGCTTATCAGTGATTTTGTGTATACATTTGACTGTACTTTGCATGCATGTTCAGATTCATTTAATAGAATAAGCAATGTAAATAAAATTATAAACAATGTAAATAAAATGTAAATAAAATTATAAACACATTACAAATTATAAAATGTAAATAAAATTATAAACACATACACACACACGTGTGGATGTGTTATTATCTTGAGAGCTGGAATTATATTTGATTCACTTCTATACATTTCAAAAGACCACTTAATGTGACAGTTCATTTATTTCAAAGGCAAAATAACCTTGACTGAAGTAAGGTATGACTCATTCCCTCCTATTCCATCTATGATAGTTCAAACATTAACAGTCCAGAGCTAATAGGGCTTCTTTACCAGGTTTTGTCTCCAGACTCCCTTATGATTTTGTTTATCTTCTCTCTGCAGATTCCCTCTTCTGATCTCAGATGGTACTCCATGCATCTCTTCCCACCATATCTGCATTTTAGCCATCAGGAAGGGAGAGTCAGGCTCCTTTATTCTAGAGCATGACCCCAAACTGTATTTTCTTTTCACTCAAATCACGAGTGCAAGGGAAATTGGAAAATGTTTTTAGCTGTGCAAGAAAATGAATATTGATTGAGCATCTAAAGTCTCTGCTTGAGCCATTGTTAAGAGTAGAAAATATATGCATGGTGCTGAGGGCCTTATAACCACCTCAAGGTCTAGAAGAATATCTTAGGTTGGGAAAAAACTTTATTTGTTGCAAAGCAAGAAAAAAAGCACTATAAATATAATGAAACAAATATCTGATAAATATCTATGAAGAGTAATTATGTCAATTCATTAATTAATTCTATTTATTTTTAAATCCATTTCTTTTGAAAACAATGTTTATACT
The DNA here is from genome assembly GCF_052094955.1 of Ictidomys tridecemlineatus. Classification (NCBI taxonomy): domain Eukaryota; kingdom Metazoa; phylum Chordata; class Mammalia; order Rodentia; family Sciuridae; genus Ictidomys; species Ictidomys tridecemlineatus. The sequence goes on along the minus strand of NC_135481.1, from coordinate 127,646,801 downwards.
GAACTTTTTTGCCAAAATCTAAGAACATTAACATTTTCTGACAAAGTATAATTAACCATAAGCTAAATGCAAAAATATAGTCAAATATTTTCAAAGCAAATTCAAAAGGTAGTTTGAAATTTTACAGCAAATATTGTATTGAATGATACAGTTGTATCTTTTAGCTTATTCTGCATGAGAATAGGAATATTCCAAGACTAAATGATTGAATGTTCTTTGAATGTTTTGAAATGGTCTTGAATAAATGATATAAAAGTTGTTATGGTTAAGCTGTTGACATGTTAAAACATCCGCTGTTTTCATTAACTTCTATTTTTCAAAGATCAATATTTATGGCATGTAGAACTGACTGTGAATGGAATGATTGGGAGTAGCATGTATCTCTCCAACTATCCATCCATGGGCCAGTATATTCTAATACAAGGAATCACCATCATCAGACTGCCTGTGAGTCTTTTTCAGTAACCAAGAAGGGGTCTTGTAAAATACTGAAGAGAAGTGCTCTCTCCTTTGATGTAAATGGTGCTGCTAACTCATTAACCAAAAGGATTAAAATGAAAATCAAATGTCACACCTAGAAACTTTGTTTGGGTGAAATACCTAGTTAAGATATTGCAAGGTATGGGAGTGGGAGCTTCTGAATGGCCTTGGGAACAGCTGTCACACCGCCCTATGCTGCAATAGCTTCCTAGGGGGATTTAGAGCTGTTTATGATTTTCTATTAGCCCACAGCCAAAGTAGCATGAGCTTTTCCACATATAAACAGAAGGAATAAATCTATTTTCCTCATGGAATTCTAGTACAAATTTCAGTATTTGGGGGCATAGGTAGCTAGCTGTTCCTAGTATTCAGAAGCATGGCACATGTGTAATTAAAAGCAAAAATTTGAAAAAAATGATGCTTTGAGTTTCCATGATGGGAGATGCAATTCCTTTAGTTTTCATTCCACTGATGAGGTTGATTTTCTATTCTGTGTCTGCATTATTAGTAGACTCTGGAATGGATATCATGAATTCAGGGTTACACTATTTCATAATATGAACATATATGGTGCTACCATTATAGATGACCCAAGTCCACATGCGTGTGCACACATACACACACAAACACACACACACACACACATACACACACACAGGGAAAACCGGTAGTGGGAATGTTGAAAAAGTAACACGAGATCCTTCACATATGATCAGCATTTTGTGTCTGTGCCAGCTGTGAACACTGAACAGATCCTTCATTGGGAAGAATGCTATTGTTCTCAAAAGCTATTGTGCAACTGGCTAAGTGTGCTCTCAGACTAGCCTAAACATGTCATGGATATGAAATGCTGTGTTATCTCACAATACTACTCTTTCTGTGTCTTGACTGATAGTTACCTATAGTTTATGACTTCTTCACTAGCCATTTTTTGTTTTGTTTTTGTAACATTTCACCTCTGCATTTACAATCCAGAGAATTGTCATTTGCTCCCATAGATCTTCAATATTCAAATATGCCCTGAAAGTAACTAAGTCAGGCATCATAAGTTGAAAACACCATTTCATTTTATTCAGTATATAAGGCAATAAGGTATCAGATAAGATAAGAAGGGGAAATGATCCATGTAAAGATATTTTTAAAAAATCTAAGTATTCTGAAAGTCAACTGCATTTGTATTATAAATACAAATGAGGATGATTGAAATAAGAACTCCTGAGAGTCAAATAATGTTTTTTTTAAAATATATCAGTTTAAGTCTCCATAGAAGTAGTCAAATTGAAGCTTAAATAGTTTGATTTTTTTTTAATTGAACTTGTCTGGTCAAATATTCAAATTTCAAATCTATGCCGATTAATACAGCCACCTTTTTGATTTGGCTTTCTTTTAATAGAATAATTCATAAATCATTCCTAATTATTTAAAAGCTTAAGAATATTCTAAATTTTTTTCTGATTCATTTCCCTTCCCTTGCAGTATCCTAAAGGGATGAATTTATGCTATTGCAGCAACCCTTCTTGGCTTAGTCATACTTATGCAAGTGGATTTAAACTCAAGCATGCACACATTCATTCAGTTAAAAGAATATTTACTATAAAGCTGTACTAGACAATGTTAAAGGTCTTATACCCTGGAAACAGACAGATATAGATTTAGTTTCTGGCACGATCACTGACACTTTTTGAGTATTAGTTTACTTTCTTGTAAATGAGACATGAAATCAGCTCTTTCATTAGGCAGTTGCAAGAAATTATGCATGGAATATGGCAGATACTAAGTACTGGCAAATGTAGAATGTAATTATTTACTGATCACCTTCTAGGCACTGTGACTTGCATCGTGACTTGCTGGACACCCATCTCCAGCCCCCACATTCCTCATCTATTCAAATTAGCACACAGCAGCAAAATTAATGCATCTTATTACATTTTTTTTCCTTGAAGGTTTTCATACTTTCCTTCCCCTATAAAAATAAAGGTCAAATAAGGCCTAGTACAGAACTTAAAACCTATTGGTTTCTAGGGTTGGCATAAAGAAAGTATCATAAATTGGTCGTCTTAATCAAAGAAAATGTATTGCCCCATAGTACTGCAGGCTGGAAGCTCAAGGTCAAGTGTGGACCATGTTGGGTCCTTCTGAGCTCTGTGAGCCTGGTCCAAGCCTCTCTCTTGGTGGCGTGCTGACAACCCATGGCATACTTGGTATGTGGATGTCTCACTCTGATCTCTGGCTTAATCATCACATGATCTTCCTGCATGTGTCTCTGTCCAAATTTCCCTTTTTATAAGGACCTCCACTCACATTAGATTAGGAGATCACCCTATTCAGATGATGTATGACCTCACTTATCTAATTATATCTGAAATATCCCTCTTTGTGAGTAAGGTCATATTTTGAAGTACTAGGAATTAGGATTTCAAAGTATAAGTTTGATGGTGTGGCACAATTCATTTCATCAAAACTTATAATTCAACTCACTTTAACTTACATTATGAGTGAGGTCTCAGGGCTAGAGATAGGAAATCCAACACAAGGTCCGCAATGTAATTACATGTCACAACCTGGTCCCAAAATTCAAATCTCTAAACTCATTAATTTTTTTTATGGGAGGAAAATATAGCTTGCTGGATGACCATTTTATGCACCCTATTTTCCTGCCTCTTTGTCTATTATAAGCCAAAAAGACACCAGAGTGCCCTGTCTTTATTTTTAGTTCCCATATCAAGGGATCCTATATCCCTTCGTGGGCTGTCTTTCCCCCCTCTCCAGTACTACTGCTGTTTCTTCATCCTATCCCTGGTCAAAATACTCTCCTATAAACTTCTGCCATATTAGAACCTCAATATCTCAGGTAGGGCTGATACTGGGGTTAAGGGAGCAGATATCCACCAGGGTGACATAGGACTGAGTAGACAGAGAGTTGTCCAGTGAGCTGTCAAAGGGGAATGGTCAAGGTGAAGAAGAAGTTGAGCAGAGCTACAGAATGGAAGGTACAGGTCAGCAGAATTGCATCCTTGGGATGTAAAATAGAATAATTTGTTATTTGATGTCTGACTTCTAAAACCAAGCAGCTGAAACTTCTAGAAACGTTGGGTGTGGGCTAAAGTAGAGACAATTCACAGGCCCTTCTCCAAAGCCAATTGGAAGGGCTTCATGAAAAAAAAAAGTGGCTGAATCTTATGGAAGACTCAGTGACAAGTTGAAAGTTTCTGTTCTTTTGTTTTAATTACCTAAAGAGAGGATGTAAAGAGAGGAGCTGGTATGAACATTAGTCTTATCATATTCCGGGAGAGGTGTCAGAATGAGCCAAATGGCAGCCAGTCTGTCCCTGTCTAAAGTAGCAGCCATCACATCTGGCTTAATGTCTGGGGCTGTTTGTGTGACCTTCTCCCCTCTTGGAGCACACTGCTTGTAGATCACAGTGTTCCATTTTCCCACTTCTGCTTTCTAAACAGCATAAAGGTCATACTACATGATAATTGTTTGCACTCTTTCAGAGAAAAAGAAACCTAATCTACAATGCTAAATAAATTTTAATGGATTTATATGCAAATCTAATGTGGTCTCTTTTAATTCCTGCAAATTCTGGGCTACATGTTTCATGCACACATCAAATTTATTCATCCTTTCAGATGAGAGAGCTGAAGTTTAGAGAGATGAAGTGAAGTGCCCTATATCAAACAACTAGGAAGTTTTAGGAATCCTATCACATCCGGAGCTGCCTGACTCCAAAGCCTGTTTTTTAGCTCTTGCATCTTGTTAGTTTTCTTTCCATAAGCAAATGACGGACGGGGACATCAATCCAACTTGTCACAAACTAACGGACAATATGATTTCACTAGGTACTCTGACTAATAATAGTTTCTCTCTCTTTCATTCTCTGAACTAATACAGCACATGCATGTGGTCAAAATACGGCAGGTTAGATCCTGGTTGTTTTCTCATCATTTTAAGTTACAAATTGAGATCTTGAGCATGTTGCTCATGTCTTATCTTAGTTAATGCCTCCTTGACCCTTCACCATGCCCAACCCAGTACTGAGTATTTTTCAGTCGAAACTCCTAATTGGCCAGTTCTGAGTATTTAGATTTACTGGGTATAAATAAATTTCATCTGGAAAACCTTCATATTAAGTAACATCATAAATAAAGTTGGGCACATTTACAACTCTATTGTAGTAGCCTAAAGAGACTGCCACAGAACAAAAGATTCTGGCAAGTGCCTTAGCTTTATCAAAGGCAGACAGAGACTCTCATTCTTCACAGTGCAGTGTCTTTGCTATGGCATTGCAGTGACAAGCTCATCCACCAAGTTCTGGACTGAGATTTAAAAGCCCTATTTGGCAAGTATTGTAAAATCATTAACAAATGTCCAATTTTTTAATAGCACTTTTCTCTTATTTAATTTCTACAGATAAAAATACCAGCATGGTTCAGTAGATAATAATTTATACAACATTTTTATTTCAAATAAAAGGTTTAAGAATCCAAGATAGATGATATATTTAAGATAATGCCATCAGAATTCCAAGAGCAAACCAGGAAGACAGTATAAATGATTTATTCATTAATTTGCTCATTCATTCAATGTATAACGATAGCCACTTATTTTTTTGCACTAAGAATTATGATGGTGAGCATACATGGGGTAGAAATATATAGCTTGTACAACCAAAACCAGAAAGAGGTAGCAAATAAATTTCTTGGGGAAAGTAATATGTATATTGAATTCTATATGATGAGCAGAAGTTACCCAAAACAAGGTAGTGGAAAAAAGTATTTTAGATCAAAGAAAGAAACATGCTCATAGGTCCCCAAGCATAAAATGCTTAAGAAACCCAAAGAAACTCAAGGTGACTGAAGGAGAATGTAAAGGGAAAGTGGAATATCCCAGAGAAGTCAGATGAGGTCAGAGGATATGTGCATTTGTGTGTAAATCCTAGTGGAGATGTCGGAGAGTAGGATAGTGACAGTTGATTGTTTGAGTTTGAGGACTTTGGAGAAGTTTTTTGTTTGTTTTTGTTTTACTTAGATACACATGACAGTACAATGATCTTGACCTATCATACATTTGAATCAGATGGGGTATAATTTCTCACATTTTTCTGAGTATACAGGTTGCAGAATCACATTGGTCATGCAGTCACATATATACACACAGTAATAATAAAGTCTGTTTCATTCTACTGTCCTTCCTATCTCCCCAACACCTCCCCTCCCATCACTTCTCTCTACCCAATCTAAGGTAACGCTATTTTTTCCCCTCACATCTTCATACATGTATTTTGTGTAACAATGAGGGTCTCCTTCCGCTATCCATGCAATTCCCTTTCTCCCTCCCTTTTCCTCCCACCCCTCTTCCTTATGTAGAGGTAATCCTCTTCCCATGCTCTTCCTCTCTTCCCCATTTTGAGTCACCCCCCTTATATCAAAGAAGACATTCGACATTTGATTTTTTGGGATTGGCTAACTTCACTTAGCATAATCTGCTTATGGAGAAGTTTTAACATTGCTGATAACCTGAACAGGAGAGGAAGCTAATTGAGGGTGTAGAGGGGGTCCTGGCAGCACAGAGGGTTGATTTCAGTTGTAGACCACAAATACATGCTCTTAATAAATTGCCCCAGTGGTAGTAGGTTTTCTACTAGTGCCTGGGATCGTGGATTAGGCTATAACAAGACAGACATGTCCATGTATTTGAATTAGGCTTTTGGGAGGATATTTAAAGGATTTACAGGAGGAAAGGAAGTTGAAGACACAGGCAAATGTGCACTTGAGGAAATACATTGTGGAATGCAGGCTAAAGAAGAGAATTAAACCAGAAATGGCTTTGTAATTAGGGAGAAAGTCAGAAGGTTAAAATTTGACGTTTCATTGAGATGAAAGATACGTGGTAGAACACAAAAGGGAGGACAGCAGTGACCTGAAAGGAAGAAAAGTTGTGACAACAGAATAAGGAATTTACTGTTTCAGTGGTGGACAGTCGCAGTCCTTACAATTGACAGGCGAGGACTATGGGGAGTCATTGAAGTGGCCGTTGTTGGAAATGAAGACAGCAAGGACATGAGAGAGAGGGAGTGACCTATGAATCACTTTCCACCTGACAGTGAAAGATACCCAGAAGCACAGAGGGACCCATGTGCCTCACATTCAGGTAATGGGGAACAGGGACAGCAATGAAAGCTAAGCAAATACTGTGATTCCCAGGGATCAGCTGGCCACTGAATGCCTGGACACAGCAGTGTGCAGGCAGGAAGTGGCTTTTCCCACTGGTAGTAAATGAAGAGATTTCATGGGACACTAACAGTTCACAAGAGAGTGACACAGTGAAGATGTTAATGGCTATTTCAGGAAGTGCTGAAACACACCATTGTGGTGAAATGTTGTAGGGTGAAGCTTGTGGACTCTGGAATATGAGACTCTGAGTTCAAACCCCAGCAGAAAAGAAAACAAAACAAACAAAAACCAAACAAAGAAGTCAGGTTTTTCCAAGATGACTATGGTTCTTTTAAGCTAATGAACCATAATAAATGCTCAGTAAAGACTTCTCAATGTGTAGAGGATTATTCCTCTGTAATACAGGCTACAAAGCACAGGGTAGAGCCATTTAAAAGTCAGAGGAAGGATGTGACGTTAGAACAAGGTCAAGGCGAGAGTGGAGTAGATGGGGTGCAAAGTTATAGGCTTGTGGGAAGATATGATGTTTGGAAATGGTGGGAAATGGATTATTTTGTGGGAGGCAGTGTCTCATATGGGGCAGTTACATCTGAATCGTGAACCATGAATTTATCTCAAGTTTGCCAAAAGATTTAGTTCTCCTGGTGGATGGAGGCAAATTTGTTCAGAATTGAAGAAGAACCTGCCAGGCTGGGATAATTTGACCTGAGGATAGATAAAAGAATCCTTTCTTTGGAGATGTCAAACAAGTTCTGGCTTCTTAGAATGTAACCCTCGACTCTTTCAGAGTTGTCAAGTGGTTCTGAGTTGAGTTCAGAGGGCTGAGCAGTGTATTTTTGTTAACTTCTAATCACAAACCCTTTAAAATTTAAATGTGCCATGAACATATTTTATGACAATGAACATCCTTTGGGACCTCAATGAATGGAGCTGTGAGACCTGTCACAAACCATGGTGAGTTCTTAGGTGGCTATGTGCTTTCTAAGTTTAAAGCTCTGTACATCAGTTAATCTTTCTATTGAGCTAATTCTATACAACAGCCTATACTTCCCAACATTTACATCCATTGTCTATAACCACAAACATATACATAGGAAAATGATAGAATAGGTACCTTTCATATGATAAACCAAATCTTATAATTAGAGTCTTATAGTAGTAGAAGTCTCAGTGAATCCTTTCATGTAAGGCACATAAATTATAGTTTCAACAAAATAATATGTAGATTCCAGAGTCTGATGGTCTTCTTTCAGAGACCAGCTATACTACTTATAGTGAAGTGACATTAGACCAGTTTGTGAACTAAGTCATTTATCAATCAAAAATGCCATCATTGCCAATGCCATCTATACCTATGTACTAAGATCAGTGCCTCAGACACAGTAATCACTGCATGAGTCATGGTTATTATCACCAACATCATCATCATTATCAGTGACAATTACTGAAATGTTATAACTGATGGCTCTAGAGGCTGAGAGTGTGGTACTGCGAAGTCCATGGAAAAAAGGAAAATAAGGTTGTTGTCTGACAGTTTCATTAAATCAACATTCACTTGCTCATAGCAGAAAAATCGTTCATAAAGAGTCAAATTGCCTGCTACCTGCTTGAACTATTCCATATTTGTTCCAAAGCACAGAAATGGGGATAATAGTTGATTAGACATGAGAGAATAGAAAACAGAGGCACAGAAGAAAAAAACAACTAGCATTGCCCATTTAAACACTGCAGAAGGGACAGGGGACATTTTCATCCTTGTAGTGTTTCTACTCCTATGGAGAAAATATCATCAGACTATCCAAACCTAAAGCCACTGAATACTGCAAGCAAATGACTTAATTTCTTGTTTTGCTACTTTGACATTTGATTGGATTATTGACAAGGAAAAATGGATTGTTTCATTTCTGACTTTCTGGAAACTGTATTTCCTATGTTAAATGTTTAAATACTTAATTCTAACTGCGATTTGGCTTTCCATGCAATGAGCACTTGGGTACAACATTAGTCAGAGGATGGGAGCATCCATCTGCATTGGATGTCATAATTTTTATTGTGAATGAGAACAGAGGTGTTTAGGTTTTTTTTTCCTTAGGTTATGGTCATGAGGATATTCATTTTATTTTATATATACCTATGGGAATTTGCTTAACCTGAGCCATTTTTGAGGAACAATTCTCCTTCTTGTGTGTGTAAAAACAGATAATTTCTGAACCTGGAGTGACAGGATCCTTCACCAGGGGGCTGTGACATTCCAGTGTGTTGGAATAGCAGTAAGGGAGGTTTGAATTGCAATGCGTAACCAGTAGTTGAGTGTCACTTGCAGCATAAGCTTCCAACTGAAAATATGAGTTTGCTTATGGTAGAGAAACCCATGAAGAAGACTTTTATTCTTGACTGCGGAGGATTTTCCAAGTGTCACCAAGACAGTCACCATGGAACAAACAGGACTTCCTGTGCTGATACCTCTCTGGACTTCTGCAGGCTCAGTAGAAGCGTTAAGCTTTGAAATATGTATTGTTTTAATCAGTATAAGTTCCAATTTATATATCAGGTTTGTTCCATTGTCTTTAGATTAAAAATAGAGCTATTGATCTTATGACCTGACATAATGTAAGATGCCTCTCTTAAATGTCTCTTTTCCTCATGACCTACTTCCGTCTCCCTTCAAATTGGCAAGTAAATGGGTTGGTTGTTCCTGTCAAGTGAGTTATTTAAAAGAGGAACATTAACTTATTTGAATGGGCTCATGTCAATGTCAGTTTGGAAAATGTGATAGCATGTCACACTGGTGCTTAGTCTCATGTACAGGACCTGGGCTGCAGGAGAAAGACAATCAGAATAAGCTCCTTAATTTTTGTTTAAGACCAGACCTGTTAGTCCAGCAACTCCCATAGACAGCATCCCCAAGGTACACCCTAACGATTGCATTGATGAATAACTGACTTTTCTCAGACATAGTACTCTTTTTAAAAAATGGTAGTTACAACTTTTACAATATTACATTTCTTAAAAATACTAATCAATTTAAATATTCTATTTACTGATAAAATACTACATTCTAATGAAAATATCTTGATTAGTGAAAGATGTTTTTAAAAAGCATATGCATAATGTTTGCATAAGAACTATGTGACATGATTGATTGGAGATACTGGGAAAATAGCCAGGACCATACAATGAAGCTACATCTGAAACAAAGAGTTGAGGATCAATGGGAGGGTGGATGGACAGACAGCTGAACATGACTTGGAACACAGACAGGCAATGTTAGAAGATATGTGAGGGCTAACAATTGGAATGAGAACCCCCAAATATCTTAGGTCAAAAAATAATGACTGATTAAATGTAAGACTCTGAAAGACATAAATATTGATAGGCATCATAGTAAATATTCAGGAAAACATCAATGGATCCAAACAAAAGGGAGGATGAAACAGCAGGACTTGGATATCAATAAATCATGTTAAACTATGACTAAAATTTTAACAAGAAAGGTGGATCCTTTCACATACCTAAGAAATGCACAGATCAAAGATCAATTATAAAGATTTGTTACAGTCAAAAAAGAATATGCTGGAACTCAGAACCTAGGAATAAATGGGACAAGTTTACACAGTGAAAGCAGCAGGGGAATCTAAGCAAGGAGATGGAGTGGTAGGTACAACAGTAATAATTTAGTTTTTGCTGAATCAAGAGCTGCCATATGTCTATGTTGATTGGCATAATTTCTTGTTTATAACTTCATAAGTCTGGTCTCTCAAGGAGGTTCTTCTGACTGATGTTATAAGAAGAGATGGTATTCTCCAAACTATGTTCTGGGAAATACTAATCCTTCAGGGATGCTGCGTGTTTATGAACACCCACTGATTATGACATGATTTCGAATGTACCAAATACTACCTCTAAGATTTATGGTGTACATTCTTGTCATACAAGCACTAAGAAGTTGTGAAGGAATAAACTTTTCATTTTTATTCTGTCTTTCTAGCATTTCCCAAATTTAGCTCTGATTGAACAACAGACATCTTAACAATTCTGGTGTTTGTAAAAAAATCTTTCCAAGCAGAAAAGCATGAACTCAAATTTCACATTGACTCCTGACTCTGGGCAAGTTACTAATTTCTTCCCTTATAAAACCAACGTTATTATCAATCCAACAGAGTTGTAGTAAGACTTAAAGGAGACAACAAAAGTAGACAGCATCTACTATAATATTTATTCCTATCATTCCTAAAGCACTGGGTAGACATCCTTTTAGGAACCTAGGCACATAGCTCCAAGAATGGATGCAAGGTGATAAAATGATCCCAATATAAATTGAGATTCCTTTTTTTGGAGGGGGAAAGGTACCACGGATTGAACTCAGGGGCACTTGACCACTGAGCTATATCCCCAGCCCTATTTTGTATTTTTATTTAGAGACAGGGTCTCACTGAGTTGCTTAGTACCTTGCTTTTGCTGAGGCTGGCTTTGAACTTGTGATCCTCCTTTCTTAATCTCTCAAGTTGCTGGGATTACAGGTGTGCACCTTTACACATCAGTACTTCTTGCTTGAGCAGAACCAATCCACAGGCTTGTTGTAAAAACGATGATACTAGTGCATATATGGTTGCATGGGGAAAAAACAGAAAAAATTAAATTCATTAAAAATTGGACTACATCAGAAAGAAACTAAATACGTATAAAATAATAAGGTTCAGTTAACCATTTAACCAGCTGGTATACATAGATTTTTTTAGGTTTTTTTTGGCTCAAAATTACATAAAAACAGTACACATAGAGTTTTGAGTTTTCTTCTGAGGAACAGCTTTACAAAAATTGTTCTATGTAATTTTTAGCCCTTTCCCTTGGACTACTGACGTTTATGACATGATTGCTCAGACTTAAGTGCAGTGATCACTGGCCTGGCTACAGAACCAGGTGAATTAACACACTTGAAGAGATGAAGGTCTTGGCCACGTGTGTTCTTACCAGCCTAAAGTTTTACACATTTCGTTGCATGGTATTATGCCAAGCCAAAATGGCAACCACTAGTTAGAGTGAAATGATCTCAATGAGCTAAATACATAGCAGTAATCATCTGCTCATGTTGTAAGTTTTTCAGGTAACCTTAGAATTATATTAAAAGTTTTAAACTATATATATTTAGATGGCATTAACCTACTAAGAAAGAATTATTATGCAAGTCATTGATTCCCAGAGAGATTGTTTCCTCTCTTCATTATGGGATTGAGGTTTCCTATAGAAACTCAACATGCCATCTAATGTTTTCTATACCAACATAGCCAAAATCAATACAAGTTAAATTATGTGCACTGGAGGCTATGCTTATCCTGAGTTCAGTGTTTCTATCTTCTTAGTGCACAATCCATCTGTATCCCAACTGTTTCTAGTGGGAATACAAAATTGTGATACAGACTGAGATGCTTCTGAAAGTGGAGTCTCACTGTAAAAAATTTCACAGGAACCTTTACATCTCTGAAATATGTCTGTTTTATAAAAATGTCTGAGCTTTTTCACACTCACACAAACACACACACACACACACACACACATACATGTGCAACATGTAATATAAAATGTATTATGAAAATTAAGAGACTGGCATGTATTCAAATAGCTTCCTTGGAGAGGATACTATGAGGTATGTGGTTATTTATTTTGATTATGAAGGAGTTTTAGAATTTGTAAATGTGTATTGTGGTGAGAAATGAGAAGTAGATTTCAAGTTCGGTATACTCTATTAGCCAGCTGTATCTGGGATGACATTTCTTCCCCACCATTTGCTTGCCAATTTTTCGTTCCATATTGAAATTGCATGGGGTTTTAGAAGTACGCACATTTCTCCTGTCTACTTTGGACATGTAAATAATGTGGGTAATAGCATTTAAAAGAAGATACCACTTGTTTATGTTATTGATCAGTGCCTTCCACAAAGTTGAAGGAAGAAGTATGAAAATCTGGGACATTTTCCTCTTCATTTCCCTTAACAGCATGGAATATATGGAATGAAAACAAACAAAACAAAACAAAATTGCATAGCCTCTGTTTCTGACCTGGCAATGAGCTGTGCTTTTCTGCACTTTAACTCTGCTTGAATAACTAATCTGAACCAAGAGTATTTTGAAGAAAACATGTCAGAGGCACATCACTGACATTTGCTGTGGCAAAACATTAAAATGTGTTTGTGTTGCTCACAATTAAAATATATTCAACTCTCTTAAGAAGAAATGTTGTCTTTATTTCCATAATCAAACTATCACCTTCACCAGACAGATAAGCACACAAAAATGTGTCCTTCCAGTGCTTTAATTAATAACAAAAATTGTATTAATTGAATAAAAATAACTCTTGCTCACTGATATTTGAGTTTGAATTTATATGATACCAGAAAGCATTCTCTGAGGACAAAAGAATGAAGAAAGTTTTGGGGAAGCCATCTGGAAAAAGACAGTGCCTCTCTCATTCTTGACACTTTTCGATGCTGGACGTGTTTGTGTTTAATTTGCTGAATATTGTGTATAGTGGGATTTGCATTATCTGATTTTTTAAGTGAATGACCAAGATGGGATTTATATCACCTGTGATTTTTTTAAAGATGGCACTTACAAAAAAATATAGAGCTTTAAACAAAATATGCAGCACAATTTGATACTGGGTTGAAATAAGAACGAATTAGAGTAAAAGTGACTTATAAAGCATTGCAAAGAAGAAAACAGAGATAAAAGATTTTAATTAGAGAGGTGTGTGAATACATAATTGCAAAATCCAAATAGCAAATTTCCCTTGAGTTTTTTATTTATTTATTTTATTTCCTTATTAGTAATGATATGCATTCATACCTTGGGCTATATAACTCTGCTGTATCTAAATTTTCTTATTTATAAAACTAGCATAAAACCTTGGCATTATTGTTATGATTAAGTAATTGAAAGCCTAAGAGAGCAGATGGAACTCTTGTGAATATTTGGTGCTACTCTATTTCATCCATTTATTGAATAATCATACTGTTCTGAATCTGAGGAACCTAACCAAATAATATTCTGTGGTGTGAATAATTCCATTGGGTACACATAAGTGGTGAAAAAACAACAACTGCTTTAGAGATAATTTTAAAATTGAGAAAATATGAAGTTCTAGAGAAACACAGAGGATGGGAGAACTAAATGAAGGAGGGACAGAAATGGGAAGACTCAGTCCTGTAGTGCCTACAAATGGTAACAAGCTGTAGTGGTTCGCAATTCATTGTGAAATCCAATTATGTGCTATCGATTTATTAAAAACATCATATTCTTCAAGGCAATTGAAATGTCCCTGTTAAGTGGTAAAACAGCCTGTGCACAGCAGCAGATGATTAACAAGGCCACAAGGATTGCTGCCGCAGCTGTAGGGTTTGGCTGGCAAGGAGTCCAATGAGCCTGAATGGATTCAGACAGTTTTTATTTCCTACACAGACAGAAAACACAAGGCCAGCATGGTGTCAGCTCTCTGTGTCCCTAGTCCTCAGGACAGCTCACCAGAGAGGCCATGTGAGAGACAATAAATCTCTTCTGCTGAAAAGTCAACACTAAACTAGGGGCAAGGAGTTTTATAGACTTACAGGGAGTCCTGCATCTCTAGCCTAAGGTGGGGTGGGGAAGCCAGTTTGATTAGGAATTGCCTCACAGTGGCTCCTCACCAGATTGCTTACCTCCCTTGGCTCTGCAGAATTCTTAGGGAATTCTACCAAAGGTCCAGTAAAACTATACTCTAGCTTAGGTGGGTTAGGAGAAGACATGTAAAGTCAGCCTGTTGGAGCTGTTCCCTTATTTATGCCTTAGGTGGACCTCTTGTTCTTTGAGTCCCATGAAAGACATTTCAATCGCCCTTAAGTTTTATTAAAGTATGATTTTTTTGGTTTGTTTTACCCTGAAGCAAAGCAGTTTCTATTAATAACTATAATATATATATATATATATATATATATATATATATGCACATTATTTATATATTAGATTTGTTAAACTTAAAAAATCTTTACATGTTTTATACTAGTACCAAATAAATCCCAATTCCAGTACATAGTCCCAGAGAGTTCTATATTAGGCAATATGCATCTCCTACAAACAAAATGACTTGAGTTGAAGATTCTAACACTAATGTAGGATACTAGCAAATAAGAGGAAATATAAAAAAGAAAGTGTAAATAAGAATAATGTTGAGTACATTCCAAACTTGAAGGTTAGAACCTCAAATCTTTTGTCAATTCTTTTAATTAATATAGAATGGATGAAAGAATCAGACAAAACGTTAGATAAAAGAGGCTAAACAATCAAATATAATAAATGTAAGATACAGCACTAAAATTAGAAAGAACTTGGAAGTGTCTAGGGAATGGAAAAATCAATGTCCTGTACATTTTACTGCATCATTTATGCTTAACTCGATATTAGCAATGTGAATTTACAGCTCTCTGACCAAGAGATCACAGCAGAAGTTTCTGACAGCAGAAGTTTCAGTGAGAGCAGCCCCGAAGAGCTGTTCAAACAAATGTGATTCTCGTGAATGTTCTTGATATTCTTGAATCTGATCTTAGTTGAAAAAGACTTTTGGTGGGGATTCCATATGAAGTGGAGCTAGGGAAGATTGAACCTGTGATCAGGGAAGGCAGATGATCCTGATAAACTGCCCCAATCTGATGCCATCTGAGATTTGCTATGATGGCAAAATATAGAAGGCTAGTAAGTGGTAGACCCAGTACAGTAGGAACAGAGCAAGGAAAGATCAAAGAGAAAAATGGAGATTTCACCAAATGAAGCTCTTGGAATCCTTTCAGCCAATTACCATACCACCTTCTCCTTTTGAGGCCATCAGCTATAATTCAGTGTAAGGGTCATCAGTAACCCTTACAGATCCGAAGAAAGTGACATGGCTGTGATTCGGGAATTTCAGACTCAAAGGACTCCCGCAGAGTTATGGGAAACAAAGGGGGATTTATTTAAACTGAAATATTAAAAGGTTGGTGGGCGAAAAAGGATGTCAGATTATTTAAGCAGATGCTTTTCTTTTAATATCTGAATCAATGTGCCCATTCTTTATCTGTCAATTTAAAAAAGTATGTGAATAAATTAATCCTAAAAGAAACTTCTTATACTAAAGATTTGGATCTTGGATGCTTCTGAGTGATTGATTTCTGGAACTAAATTAGCATGTATTTACATCTCTTGTGAATATGCATAAGTGCATTCAGGCTTATGAATCCCCAGTAATGCTGGCCTCCTCCTTTCCCAGAGAACTCACAACATATGCTCCAACTTCCAAGCTTTCAAATTATCATCATTGTTTAGAGGTACTGAATGGTGACCAGCCATCTTTTTGGTCATGTTCCAGAATCAAATATCAGGCAGCAGGGATTCAATGAGCATGTTCTAAGTTTAGGTTGTTAATTTTCAAATCTTCAAATCAGTTTGCAAACTGTGAGGTTTTTTTCATTCAGCATTCTTCTAGTTGGTGCACATTCAGAGCTATACCCACTTCATTGAATGAAAAAGATGCAGATGCATTTTTATGGGGCATTTTTATATAAAGTACATAATAAACTTCTTGCATCTGATAAAAATACTGTTCCAGAAATCATTGTGTCCTGTAGCATTCAGCAAAACAGACAATATATTTTAAATAATTAAGAAAAAATAAGAAGCAGTTAAAGAAATATTATATTTATGGAGCATCTGCTAAGTGACACATTTTTGACCATAAAGTAATAAAATAGAAGACTGTGCAGTTCAAGTGTAGGTGTGAAAGATTTACAGGGAAATATTAGGTGTCCACTCCCTGTCTTCATTCCTTAATCTAACTTTCTTAATTGTATGGACATAACAGCACTCATCACACAAGGTCACTGTGAAGACCAAATGCAACAATACATATTCTACACAGAGTTAACTCTTATAAGCTGTGAAACATGAAGAACTCCTAGAGTACTGTTGATACAGGGCACTAACAGGCAGAAGGCTTTGCTACTTATCAGAGGATATGAGAGCTTATCATCAATATAGCAAAAACAGCAATATGAGCACAGTGCAAGGTCATTAAATGAAGGTAACACAAAGGCAAAATAAAATTCTGACTAGTTCCTTACCAAATGCACTTTCATTTTCAAGTATGTGCCTTTTCTACCTTGCACCCAAGGAAAGGAGACCTCTCTCAATACATGCGCTTAAGAAACACACAAGACTTTTCCTATTTATTGTAACTAGTTCTGATAATATGACAACTAATAAATATTTATTAGATACCATTTTGTAGTGCAAACTCTGAGGAATCAGATAAAAACACATGGTCTTGATTCCTACCTTAAGGATATACATTCTATTTGGGGAAAAAAGATGACATAGACAATAGGAAGAACAAAAATTCAAAAGTTTTTAGGGTAAAATGTCACATGACCATCTTGGTGTAGGTTTGGTGAGTGTTGATCAGGGTACAAGTTGGTCTAGTTTTTAGCAGGGATGGTAAAACTGACTCAAAATGTCTTGGTGTAGTTCTTGAGCTTAGTGAAATGAAAATCAAAGCAATAGAACTGGCTGCAGGCTCAAATGATATCATTTTAAGAGACAGGAGAAGACACTGGTGAATGACCACTGCCTGCAGCCGCACTTCTCAGATTCTTATCCCAGCTCTGCCCAGTGATAACTGTGTGTTCTTTGGCATCCCTTAAAACTGGGGGCCTCAGCTTCAACTCTAAGTTCAATAATGTAGCTGAGACCAACCATCAGTGCATTTGCCTATATAATTCTGAGAAAAATGCCAGCCTCGTAGTAGATGCTTTAGAGGGTTAATCTTATGATTATTAGAACCCTGCTCTTTACATCTCTGCCACCTCTCCCCATCTCTCAGGATCCACAGAGTGTCTAACCCTTCCCAGGCAAAGGGTTGATTGAAAAGGGTGTCTTCCCTCAGGTCTTGGCTTTGTCTCCTCACTCTTACACCAATTGCTGAGGCCAGAAACCTCCCACATCTGGTCAAGCCTGAATGCTCTTCCCAAAGATGGAGATGGGGACTTTCTCCAAAGCAGAACATAGGTGCCCTGGTCATCTACATGGAGACGAGGCAGTGGGCAGCAAAAGCAATACACTCTACTGAGGGCTGTAGCAGAAGGGACACTGAATTAATAAATGAATTATTAAAAGGAGGGATTCCACCTTTGGTCATGTGACGAACAGGTGAGCAAAATGAAGAGAGCTTGGGGGCAGAAGACCCAACTATGGCTGCCAGGTGCCAGGAGGATAAGAAATTCTCCTCACCATCTGTCCATGCCCCCTGCAAGGGACAAAGGCCTTTGTTTGATTTTAAATGTGCCTGATCTTTCAATATTTATATTCTCCTTGTGTTAGTAAATATACACATAGGAACACAAGTGTCCCATTTTAAAACAGAAAACAAATTTGTTGTAGCTAAGGAAGTCAGAGACTTTTTTTTTTTATTACATTCTGCTGATTTAGATTTGGCAAGACGCCATCACTACCTATAAGAGTAATTTAGAGGCTGGAAATTATTGTGCTGCCTTTTAAAAACTGTATCTATATAATACAGGATGAATGCACTTACCAGACCTAGCAGATGATGTATTCTTCACGGAAACCATTACTGGGATTATGATTTAAAGTAACAGGTGAACCACTTTAGAGCCTGATAGGAACTGCTGGCTAATTCTATTTCAAACCTCCTGTCACCTCCATTACTCATTCTATTCAGGTACAGATAGATTTCTGCAGCATTTAAGAAATATTAGCTAAAAAGTCTAGGCCAAATAACGTTTTCTTCATTTTAAAAGTCTGTTGTTTAATATTTTAATAGGAATGGAAAGTTTATTCATTTGTATACTCATTCAACAAACATTTGATGAATCTCTTCTAAACTGTGTGTTCCTAAGTTGATTGCACTAATTTGTGGAATCCTGTCAATATTTGTGCATCAAGTAGTGTCAATGCCCCACCTCCTCCCAGACAAAAACTCACATATACATGAATTTTTATTGATGAATATTAAATTATTTTTAAAAGGTAAAATGTGTCACTCTTACAACTTAAAATAATATTATGCCACTTAACACCAATTACTAGAAATTATTGTACCAGTTGAGGGGAAGATAAGGACTCCAATCTATTTATAGCTTCATTATTTGAGGGGTTTGGATTCAAGGTCTGCCCCTGCAACTCATTATTTCAGTAGTTGAGATAAAGTCCTTAACTTCTCCAAACCTGTTTTGAAAATGGAGAATACAGAGTTTCCACCTCAAGGACCTGTTGTGAGCAAACAGGTTAGTGTTACAGTCTGTGCCAGACCCCCAGGAAGTGCTCAATCAATGTTAGCTGTTGTCATTAACCACCCAGATGAAATGTGAATGCCCTCTGCAGCTCTCATTGCCAGTGTCCTTTCTGCCTGCAGCTCAGCACCTGAGGAAGGGAGAGATTCTCTAGCCCTCCAGGGGTGCCCTTTTATCTTTGGACAGACCCCTCAGTTGCTTGGAAAATTACTGATTATGAGGAATAAAATCCTCCCCTGAAATTTCTTCATGTAGGTATGAATCTTACCCTTAGGGCCTCATTGCACATTCATCATGTCTCTTTTCCTCGACAACCCCTCAACAAGTAAAGATGTTCGAGGTCCCCCTGAATTAGATGTTTGAAGCTAATAAGCCTAAGAGTGCCTAGGCTGTTATATTGATTAGCCTTTTGATATTGTTTATCTTGATTTGTTTCCTTTCCAATTAAATGTTAAAAGATAATAAAATCTAACACACACACACACACACACACACACACACACACACACAGTTCAACTTCATCCTCAGTGAGTGTTTAGTTAAAATCTACTTGTTAACTTCAGCTTTATTCTTTGGTCTTCAGAAGTGAGAGTAACTGAATCCCTGCTTTAAAGTGATTCCCCAAATTCCCAAATCTTTGCCTAATCAACCATTATGACTTTGTTTTTTTTTAGAAGACCTTCAAACCCAATCAGCACATCTGTTCGGTAATAAAGCAAGACATGTCACTCAGCTTCATAGTTACATCTGACTATTCTCCTTCAAATAAAGGAAAATTCTAGATATAGTTTAAAATTTAAAGCTTTTTGTGTTATCATGAAGATTAAAATTCCATCAATGATTTAAAGGATAAATGTTTATTCATTATTATACAAATAAATTATAATTATGAAAGCTGTTAATTTCATGCAAGAAAACATTAATGAAGGCCTTTCAAGCAGTAAATAAACAGGAAAACATATTGACAGCTAATATAAATGTTTATATTAAATATGAGACTGTTGGTTGCAGCAGTGCTTTTCAGACTTTAATCTGTTTACAAAATTGCTGGGGATCTTGTAAAAATTCACATTCTGATTCAGTGTGATTGGACCAAAGATTCTGTTATTCCTTGCAAGCTCCCAGGTAATGCCTATCTTGAAAAATATTAAATACCGCTTATGAAAACAAATAGTGATTAATAAAAATACATAGAAAACTAGAATGAGATACTAGACTTCAAAGCTGTGAGGACTGTTTGATCATTACATCCAACAAAATACCTTTTAATTGCTATTTTAAATTTTCATAATAAATTTTATGGTAACGGACAATTTATAAAAAAATCTCTGCTACTCATTTTTTTAGATAAGAGTTGGTATTTTTGTTACAATGTAAAACTCAAAATTTTGAAGTAATAAATTTTTTTAACAAAAAGTCTTAATTATCTATCTTTATTATTTATATCGTTTCAAATGAGTATGTGATGAAGAAGAGGAAGCATTCATATAAGTGGTAAGGAGAGAGAAACTAAACATTGGTAGGTTGGGTCTTCGCATAAAACTTTTTCTTCCTCTATGATCATTATTTCACACTTCTGCAATTTTAAGATCACTTGGTAGAAACATTTGAGATGTAGCTTGCATTGGTTAAAGTTTTATCAGTTACTAAGCCTTTTTAAGATTATCCATGGTTTCTAAAATGTTAGTGCTGGTATAGTGATACAGACCTACCATTAGAAGTCATCTTATAGAGTCTTGTGATAGGATTGTACTCTCAATCAGGAATAACCAAATAATTTTGGGACTTTCAGAAGCACTGGGCCATAGGAGCATCAGCATATTCATCCCCAGCCAGGTTAGTCTAGAGTCCAAACAACCTACTTAATTATGTCATCTGGGGAGTTACCATCAAAGGCAGTTTTCATACAATTTTGTATATGGGTTCAGCTATTAATTAGCAATGGGATATTCCATCTTAAAAAAAATACTCTGAGGGCTGGGGCTGTAGCTCAATGGTAGAGCACTTGCCTCCCAGGTATGAGCCCTAGGTTTGATTCCGAGTACCACATAAAAATAAATAAATAAAGATATATTTTTTAAATGGGATATTTATCTTTAAAAAAAAAACACTCTGAACTTTTGTGTTATGGATCTATGAATGAGTCACTTTTGCCCCAATTTTTCTCTATGAGACCACATTTCCTGATGGGCCATTTGTCATTAATAGCTTCTCATGCTGTCTTCATTTCATAGCCCAAGATCTGAGGCCTGTCCAACTGATTGGTGTCCTGGCATCCTCTATTCTGTGACTGACAACACAAGTTTGGCTTAGATCTCTGGGTCTGCCTTTGCCTTCCATTCTTCTCCTCCCTCCATTATTGATTCCCTGTGAATTTATCACCCCCCTGTTATGTGCCAGGCACCAGTCCAATACTTGTTCCACAGTGAATGCAATGTCACACTTTGCTCTTCCTCTACTGTCCCTGTCACATGCCCAGTGGTAGTCTCTACTCAGTTCTGTAGCCAATGCATCAGGATGGTATTTCATGCAACTATTCACATTCTTTTAAAAAGGATTCCAGGTTTTTCACTACAAGGTACACTAATATCACTAAAACGTAGATTGCACCAGTCCTTCAACAACACATTCCTTTATTGACAAAACAAAAAAGTCACTTTGAATTTATCTCAGCACTTTACATATCGTGGTTATATTTGTGAATAAAATAAAGAAAAGAAAGAAAAAATGGCCACACTAGAACTAAAGAAACCACTCATGTATATGCTATAAAGATAGTAGGAAAAACTGAATGTAATTAAACCTAAAACAAGGAACAGAGCAACATCTTAACCTCTGAATCCGAAGAACACAATGGACTCTTGTCAATTTCTACCAGGATGAATGTGTTTAGCTAATAGTAATTATGATTGAACAGATGACTTAATTATGCCATATGCCATTTTATTGGCCCCAAGAGTATATTTGTGAATACACAGAGATAAATGTAATTCATTATTATGTTAATCAAGACCAAAGGTAATGTGTCAGGCAGGTAGGAAAAATCACTGTCTCACTGTGCTCTTCCTTGTTCCCTTTACTATTCCACCTCAGGCAGAGGTGAAGGTATGTAACTGGCCTGTCTTAGGTTCTGACCCACAAAAGCCTCTTCCAGGACCCTGGGAACATATTAAAATTTCTTCCTATGTTTGTAGCACTGAAAGTACCGCCTCTGCTATTATGAACAATCATGCACGTACATCTTTTTCTCATTGTGCAATCAGTCCTTGGAAAGCGCATTTGAACACCATGTAGAAAACGAACACTTTATGAAGAGAAAATTGACTGCAGGACCTGGAAAGTTTGAATCAGTAGGGAAAACACTGCTAAGGAGGGGCAGGCAGAATGAATTTAAAAGCTGAATTGGTCTCCTTCTGTGCTCATGGAGTCCTTGAGACTTTCATCTGTCATCATTGGGCCAATTTTCTCTGTCCTGATTTTTGCTTTGTAGCTTCTATCATATTTTTATTTGGGGCCATCATAGGGCAGGAAGGGAATCTAAGCATCCATCTATCTTCCAAAGATTCTTCTACAATTCCATTATTCTCCAAGGATGGGAGATGGGAGAATGCTTATTGACCAAGATCAACAAGCCATGTTCTCCTATGGTAATTAATGTCCAGTAAAACTTATTGATGAAAAATTTACTAGGTTCTGAACTATTGATAATAATAACAATTACTATAGGCTTAAATTTTTTTCAAGTTCAACATCATTAAGAATTAAACAATGAGATAAAATGATTTATATACTTTTGCTCTATTATTGAGTGAAAGCATGTATTTTCTCCTGCCACAGATTTCAGTATAATTAAATGTGGGTGTTTCAACATCAACACTAATTAATTAGAAATGTAAATTTCAAAATAAGCTTGATCTTAATTAGAAAGTATTTTTTCTCCCTAAAGTTGTATGTACATATATGAAAATAAAATATTTAAATATAATTGAATGTATAAATGTGTACTGTATGCAAATTCATTATATATAGTTATAGAGGTGTGCTTAGTATATAGGATTAGTTCACTAGATTTGCTGTTCTTCCTATATTACTATGTAAATCTCTAAATAAATATATAAGACCACAATTGTTACTAAATTGGTGGGGGGGGTTTCAAAGGTTGAAGTCATAACAAAAAAGATGAATTTTTGATTTAAAGAATGAAATGAAGATTCATTTCTCTCCCTTCTTTTCATCCTTCACTGTTTCACTGTGCTCTTCCTTGTTCCCTTTACTATTCCATCAATACCTGACTTCATCCTTTTGTGGTACCTTGATAAGTTTTCATTTGTTTTCCTGAAAAAATCCACTAGACTAGAAGACTCCAGTTTCCAATTTTTCCTTTGCAATGAATGGGTTTGTAACTTGCATGGTGTTATATGTGGGTCAGAGGAGGAGTGCGTCAGCTATTCATCTCCTGGATCTTATTAGATTGTACATTTCCAGGCCAGCACTGAAGAAATGTGATTCCCTGTAAACCACACTGAAATCCCCGACTTTGCAAATGTGAATGACCTGAATCTTAACATAATCAAAATGCCAGACAAGAAAAGTATTTTTAGAAATTCTGAGATCTGATCAGAGACCAAAATATCCTTTGGAGTCCCCTCTAATAGCCTTATTTTCAAAAATGATTCACTTTTTCTTTCAGTAATATGTGAATATTTACCCTAAAAACATTTAGAAATATTGATTTAGTCCAGCATGGTGGCACATGCCTGTTATCTCAGCAACTCAGGAAGCTGAGGCAAGAGGATCACAAGTTAGCGGACAGTCTTGGCAACTCAGTGAAATGTAGTCTCTTAAACAAAATAAAATGAAATAAAGGACTAGGGATGTACCTCAGAGGCAAGTCAATTTTTGTGACATATATTTTTACATGATTGTAATCATCTGTTTTCCTATTGACTCGTGATTAATAGCAGCAGGTTCAAACACAAATAACCTATTAGGACCAGACATGTGACTTGCACAGTGAGGTAGGCCAGGTGAGAAACGAGGAGATGGAGACTGGTGAGCTAGAGAGGGTTGCTTCACTTGGGTCTCTGCATCTGACTCCAGTTTCTAGTGGTATAGTATAGACATGCCATTCACTTTAGTATGTGAATTCTGATCTGGCATGTCTAAAGGTAGGCTTACACCTGTACCTCACCAGACCTGGACTTGATTTTAGCTACCATCACAGGACAAAATCTTGGACAGTTCTGCTGACAGTGGTGCAATTCGGGATAAAATAGGCCCACTTCCATCTCATTTTTTTATAATTGGAATTATTTTGCAGCATATTATTTAGTGGCAAGCAAATTTGCAAAAATAATTCTGTCAAATTGAATAGGTCATCCATCAATCAATCATGTATTTTCATGTATTTGTAATGTTGATATATTTTTTAAGAACGTTTCATTTCTGCCTCATTTGTTATATTATTCAGAGTTGCTCCTACTTTTAAAAATAGCTTATTCAGCTTTGCTTATAACAGAGAACACTTCTGGCCAAGGGAATCTGCCCCCACACTGCCTACTCCAACGAATACTCTTAAGGTACCAGCAACAATGGCCAGGTTTATTTTATCAACCAACATTCAACTGTGCCATTTGGACAAATTGTGCCTCATGGACAAAATATATTTGATCAAATCATTTGGACTCTCTCTCTCTCTCTCTCTCTCTCTCTCTCTCTCTCTGTATACCATCTCATTATTTCCCAGAAAATCCCTGCTAGATCTTTTTTGGAAGACCATGAAAGCACTTAGGTGATGAAAAGCATCAGGGAGACATGGGACAAACACAGCAGTTTATGTGGCTTGGCATTGTGAGCAGTGTGCACTTTGTGAATCCTGAATACTCTTCTTGTGGAGGGGAAGCTGGGCCCCTGATGGCTCTGGAGCGACAGAAGCACAGGATCCTTAGAGCATAGCATGATACAGCTAGTGTGCAGCAATAACAGGCTGGCTGGTAGCTCTAAAATGAACTTGAGGTGGGAGGATTGCCTAAAGACCCTTCAATATTTGGGCACGAGGTCAGCAGTGAGACTCTGAACTCCACGGGCTGTTTGAGGCAAGGGTTGAAAGATAAATGGGAGAAAATTCTGGCAGCTATTTGGCTTCAGAATCACCCCATGCTGTCAACCAAGAATGTCCTTAGGATTGTATGACAGGTCCGCCTTATCCTCTACCCAGCTCTGC
Source organism: Ictidomys tridecemlineatus (assembly GCF_052094955.1). Taxonomy (NCBI): domain Eukaryota; kingdom Metazoa; phylum Chordata; class Mammalia; order Rodentia; family Sciuridae; genus Ictidomys; species Ictidomys tridecemlineatus. The sequence continues at coordinate 127,621,615 of NC_135481.1, read as the reverse complement.
TTTCTCTCCATCCCTTCCTAAGGGCTTAGTTCCCAAGACACACCCTGGTAAGCATCCATCACACAAATCTCTCTTTATGAATTGGCTTCATGAAACTAGAGACAAACAAAGTGAGAAGGCCTATGGGAGAAGGTGAGAGAAGATGAGAAGGATTCTCTCCAGATCTAGGAACCACAGCTTGAAGGGCTGGAAGGGGAGAATGAGTGGTGGCAGAGGCCCAGGGATGAGCCAGTTGAGAAGGGTGCTGAGTGCAGTTACCTATGTAGCACAGGAGCCCTGAAGGGCCTCAATCCCCACAGATCCTGTCCATAACAAAGGCTTCTGAATCCATCATTGCCAGATCCTTTGGAGGAAGGACAAGTTAAACAATTATTAATATGAAATTCCTGACTCTTATAATGTAAGACTGTGATAAAGAGATTGACATTAGTTTTCTGTTCTAGAACAAACAATATACTTTCATCCCATTCCATCCACCATGTTTGGAAAGGGCGGTAATCACCTGAGCCATGATTGAGGCACAGGTGTGCCCTGGTTTTGCAAAGGAGAGCGACTGTCAGTCATTGAGGGAGCATGGACAGGAGCCAGGTATCTGATTTCTGTTGGTCTTGCATGTTACTTTTCCTCTTGGGCTTACTTACTGAAACTCCACTTCTTGGAGCAGTATTTGTGCCGTACATTTGATATATGACTTTGATCTGATTATTATCAAATATTATAAATATTTATACATAATACTGGGATAGTAGAAGTGAATGAAAGTTGCAATTTGAGATACATAAGAGAGCTGATCTGGGGAATACAGTGAATTTCTCAGTTTCCCCATAATATATGGGGGTAAAGCAAGAGCTGGGCCTACCATTTGGGCCTGATTTTCTTCATGAGTGGTATAAAATGAGCCTCTTTTCCCTTTGTCCTGGAATTTTTGTCTAAAAGCAAGTTCTACATATCCATGAACAAGACTCTCATCTAGATATGCACATTTGTATTATTCATCAAACTTTGTGACTCTATATTCCTGTTGGAGTTACATTATCTTAAGGCAGGCTTATGCATGAACTTATATTTTTTGGGTTTTTTTTTTCCTGATCTGTATACATTCTAAAGCAACTCTAGAGCATTGCTGAAGAACATGTCTCAAGTTCCATCAATGAATTTTAGAGTATAAAACCCGGAACTCTTTTTTTTTTTTAACAACAATTAATGTATGTAACTTTTCTATAGTCAATCACCTCTGTGATTTTGTGAGTTTTTTTGTGAAATGCTTTATTCCCTAATATTCAGCAATTCTTTCTGCACAAAATAACCATACTCTTAAGAAGCAATCAGCAGGCTTATTAAGGTTCACCTACAATTGAAGGCACCATGTTGTTTATTAATTTACATTGCAAATGTGGTCCTGGTGGCCTTAAACAGTCACTTTAATGGCATGAGTGCTTTGTCGCACACAGAGGAGCCTGCTCTTTTTCTGTGCTATCATACAACACTGAAAAAATAACCTATATGCTATATTTACTATTACATCAAAAGATACCCTATCCCCCAAATATTTTTATTCAAATATTTCCAAAAGATTTATGTCTTTTTGACAAACCCTGTTTTCCATCTCCCTATTTATTATATTTTATAGGACTTAATGTATATTTTTTTCATTTAGCTGATTTCCTGTGGGTATTGTGAACCTCTGTTAGATTTTCCAGTTATTTTATCTTCAGGATTAAGAATAAATGATCATTTGGGACCTACTTGGAGGATAAGGGACTGCTTAAGTGGAAACATTAATAGGAAGATGGGAAATATTTTAATTTTCCTATTTCAAGCATTCTTTGTCATATTTAAAACCCCCAGTATGAGCCTGACTCTGCTCCCCATCGTGAAACTGATGAGGAGTTGTTCCAGGAAGAAGGAGGCTGCAGGAGTTGTTCTGATGATTTTCCTGTTTAAATTGCTCTTCAGCACTACACGCATACTTAAATATAAAAATGAAGAGAGCCACCCACACTCAAAAAATCAAAACTTGAAATATGAAGGGTATGTCCAGATGGAATCTAAATAATTATGATCATCCAGATATCTGGAAACTTATAATATTGGAAGTAATAGTATTTGGTTCAAATAAAATATTAATAACCTAATCTGCTTGGTTTACTCCAACCCCAGTAGCCTTTTTCCTGCCTCAACTAGACTTCCCCTTTTGAAAAATACCTCTGATTAGACTATCAAAATCTTGCTGCCTTTTAATCAGATATTTTCTCTAGACCAATCAATTAGCAAAGCATTTTATTAAATTACCATTCATGTGAGAATTCCAAGCTGGGCTCTGTGACTCTGGAATACAAAATAGGGTTCAAATAGTGTCCTTCACATTTTCTTAAAAGAGTAATTAATTTAAAGAGGGAAAATAACACTGAGATACCATATACCAAAAAAGAACAATTAAATGGCATAAATTAATTCATTTATTGGATACAATGGCCCATTCCACAAGTACTAATTGAGATCCTAACTACATGTCGACTGCTACTTCTGGTACCCTGGGATCTGGGCATATAAGAAGCAACCAGAATTAGTCCCCTCACCCTTATAATATTCCAGTTATGAAGATTCCAAAAGGATGAACTGAAGAAATAAAGTGAGGACATGTTTCCTATAGTTTTTGGATGAAAATTAAGCTTTGAGAAATGAGTATTTGAACCATTTTTAAGGAAATGTCATGGGCTCAATTGTGTTCCACATAAGGATCTGTTGAAGTTTGGACTAAATGTGTTTGGGTACATGTGAATAAATAAAGCCTTATCTGAAAATGGGATCTTTGTAGATATAATTGAATTAAGATAAGGTCATGGTGGATAACACAGGCCTTAAACTAGTCTAGAAAAAGGAAAGTTACAGACACAGAGGACACACATCCATATGTAGACATAAACAGAGATTGGAGTGATGTATCTGGAAGCCAAGGAATGCCAAGAATTGCCAGTCACACAAGAGACAGAGACTATCCTCTAGGGCTTCAGAGAAGCATAGCTCTATTGACACCTTGAGTTTAGATTTCCAATCTCCACAGATTCCAGAGAAGTCCTTTCTATTTTTTTAAGCTTCCCAGGTTAGGATATTTTCTATGACAACTTTGGAAAATTAATACAAGAATCCATAAGCAGCTAGTGAGAAAGGAAGGATAAACAAAGAAGAAACAGAAACAGCCAGTAGAGGAAGAAAAAAATCATTCAAACCACTGGGTCAATTGAAGTGGGCTACCTATTCTAGAATGAATTGGCCTTTAGATTAAGCGTGGGATTGAGTGATAAATGAATGAACTTAGACCTAGACAACAGAAAATCATTGAGAAAAAGAGGTATGATAAAAGAGGCATTTTTAGAGATGATACTAGCAGCAATACCTAAATTCAGTTACCCTTGGACAACATATATCTGTCTAATAAAAGAGAGAAGTTACTAAAGACAAGAGAGGCTGTAAAGGGCAAAAAGAGGAGTTTCCTTCTCCTTGTGATATTGATTTCATGTAATTTGCAAATTCAAAAGTTCAGACAATATAGTTGAATTCTAACCTTGCCAAAGAGAATTTCCCTGCCAATTGGGCAGGTGTTGCCTGAAGACTGATTCCAGTTGGCCAAAATAAACGGGAAAAAAGGTGCTAAATAAAAGCTAATAGCTTGCAGGACTTTTCAGAAGATTTCATATTGCGGCTTTCCTGTTTGTTACGGGAACCTGAACATGGTTGAAAATTGGTATGTTTTCCTGGTGTTACTTGTGACCTCTTTATGTGTGTGTGTGTGCCTGAAGTAATAGATATGGTTAAGACTCTTCTCTTGAAATATTATCATAGAAAATCATGCCTTTCTCTATCTTCCTCACTTCTGCTCATTCCTTATTACCTGCCAAGACATGTAACACATATTCAACTGGTTTCTCGGAATAAAAGAAAAATTTCTCAAGATTTTACCTTGAATGACTCATTAGCACAATTTGAAACTCCAAATTTCAGGACAGAAATGCCTTCTGGCATGCCTGGTCTGACTCTTTGGAATTTCTGTTGATCTTGCTAAAAATTGGTGCCATGCCCAAAGGTGTACTCAGCATCTCTGGTGAGTAGAAAGCAGTTGGAATAAAAGCATCTCATTGTGGAGTGGGCAGTGTGTGTCTCCTGAGAAACCCTCTGTTCCATGAAATACAGGGCATTGCATGTTCTGTCTCACCTGCATTCTAAAAGATTAATAGCAGACTCTTAGGCTGTGGCCAAAACGAAGAGCAAAACAATGTACACGTGATAGCACTGACCTATAAGGACTGTGAAGACATATTATCTAAGATTTCACATGTGTATAATCTTACATGAGTCTTTTGTGAAATATTTGATTTTAGGTGGCAATGCCAAATGTACCTTATTAGCATGCATCTTTACCTTTGCAAATCCACACACTGTTTAAATTAAAGCAATGGTGAGAATTGACCTTCAATTTGATGTAGAAAGATTTAAACAAATCTCCATTTTTTTGTGTGAAAATTAAACACATGCCAGCCACTGCATAGAAAATGTCTGCCAGACATTGTCTGTATTACTGAACGTGTTATAAACATGGTTGTCCCCAAATGATGTGATTGTCATTTGAAAACCAGGCCTGAGCAGCTATTATATATGTGTAGAAATCTTGCCTTTTATGACCTTGATGGACCTTGATCCTTGGATATCATTAAGATCATGGATTAAGAAAAATGTTTGCGATTTAAAAAAAATAATAATAATTAAAAAAAATGTTTTCAGAGAATTTCCTCTCAAAGCTTTCCCTCCTCCCCTCCTCTACATAGAAGAAGACATTGTGGTACAGTTTAATTTAAGCAATTTTTAAAAGTGATTTCTCTTACTCTAATTTTGTTGGGTCACTAAACTGGACATCCAGTAACACATTAATGAATTCATCCTGGATGGCCACCCCATGCATAGCTAGATGTGACCTAAGCAAAATTCTGTAGTGAGCTGTTACCAGGTTCCAGGTCTTGGATGAAGTGCTTTATGTGGGCATGATCTTATGTAATCTTCACATACTGTTTGTGTGAAACAGGTTTTATCTCATTTTACACAAAATAAACGGAGAGAAGATAAATTGTTCACAAATATGCATAGTAAATGGCAAGGCTAGGCGTGACTCTGGTTCTGACTGCCTTAAAGCCACCCTCAACTCTTTGTGATAACTAAAACACTGTACTGTAGCACAGCAACCCCCAAATACCCGTGATATTACATAATGTTAAATTAAGCATACAAAATTTAATTCAGAGTTTAAAAACTAATGACAGTGACTCCTATTTATGAGTATTTATTTTACTCTCTGCCCTGGGTATAAATTACCTCATTTAATGTCCTCATCACTCTCTGAGGATGGCACTGTTTTATTATGTCAATGCATTAACTAAGCATAAAGGAGATAAAGTAAGTTGTTAAAGTGACTATCTAGAAAAAACACAGAGCTGGAAGTTGAACCTTACACAGCTGGTCTAAGGAACCAGCTCCTAAAGTTCATATTGCCTTCTAAAAAAATTTTTTCAAAATTAGCCAAATCTGATGTCATGCCCTCTGAAAATTCAGGTACCCATTTGGTTGTTCTTTGATTTCCTGTGTAGATTATTATCATATACTTACCTATTCATGTTCTAATGCAATTGAATAAGAAGTTTTCAATTAGAGGGGTGGTTTTGTAGAAGGTAATAGATAAGGAAACTGCGGACTTCACTGCTTGAAAAAGAAATCTGCTGTGATTGGTTGAGTCTGAGACAAATGTACAAGTGTTCCTGTGCCTGAGACCATTTGGTGTAGAAGCAAGATGCCTTCAAAATGAAATAATCCCTAAAGACATTAACCTATTTTCAAACATGGTACAACACTGATGCTCTTAATTACAGCCCTAAGTAGTTGAAAGAGGGACAAATTATCAAGAGGGATATTTAAAAATCCTAGGAAGTTTTTCAGTTTTAGAAACATTTATAGCCAAATAGTAATTATATTTTTAATTTAAATTTTGGGCATGTGGATGTTTCTGTGAAAGTTCTCTGGAAAACTATTAGATGAAATATTATTTTTTACTTGCTAGCAATTGCAAATTAGAGCATTGTTTTTCAAAACCCTTCTTGTTAGAGAAGATTATTACTTTCTGTGTACATGTATGAGTGTGAGAATCCACACAACTGTGAGAATTTTCCTCTTAAAGTATCCATAGTCCTTAGCATGACAGTCTAGTTCCAGGTAGATGAGTATTCAAATTGTCTAAAAGAAACCTTTATTAGCGTGTTTCCCCAAATATAAAATTTGCACAAGCTTATGGGAGAATATGGTAGAAATTTTTTGAAGTACAGAAAGCTATAGAAAAGCAGAAGAAAAAGGACTTAGAAGTGAAATGAGCAAATGCATTCATTATTTGCATTTTTAACATGTCATTGTACAGAATGCAAACTTACCAAAATTGACCATATTTTAAGGTTTTTTACTGGCCAAGTTTTACTCTGGTACTAAAATAAACCAAACCACTTGGCATAAGGCACTAATGAATTCTATTCTCCTGCCTCTAAGGATACCATCTCTTCCCTGTTCTACTCTCATATGGTAGTGCTTGAAGTTTTCTGCATAATACTAGCTAATGATAGTGATGATATCAAAAATATATGCAGAGACCAAAGTAATGAGTGAGACTGACTAGCATTTGATTGACACTTTGTGAGTAGAAATTCCAAATAATGTAGAGTAAAAAGCAATTCTGCATGAAACTTAAAAGCAAGAATGATATTTTGGCAATTTTTTGTGTTCTTATTTTTTTAAAATCTAGATTGAGAAGTCATATAGTTAAAACTCAGACATGAGCCTTACTATTTGCATAAATAAGTTATATATCTGATTTAATGAGTTTTTTCAGATATTATTCAACCATCTTCTCCTTGAATAGACAGAGTTAGAGTAAATCAATATTTTGTTCAAAATTCAAATCTCCCATTTCATATTTTAGGTATATTTTTGCAATTCTGTACTGATTTCCACTGAGGAACTAAAAAACACTTATCTCTGGGTTTAAGATACACACTTAGAATATTATCTGGCAATAATGGTGATTCTGGAGAATAAGATACCTTATAAGATATAAAATTTTCATTTTGTAGCGAAAGTCACAAGACTGGAGAGCTTCAGACTGAGAGAAATTGGGTGACTTTCCTATAACTATATGGGATCAGAACCTATTTTATACAAAAGCTCAACAGAGACTTAGAAAATGATTCTGTTCACAGGCTAAAAGAATTGATGAAAGATTACAAAGAAGATTATTTCAATAGATGTATGAAAATTTTATCACATAAAATATAGGCTAGGTTTCTGTTCATCATAAAATAATTCTATTTCCAGGTTATCCAGTGATGTGCTGGTGTATATTTAACTGGCTCTTAAAAAAGATATACACACAAATTTATATTTTATAATATGCTTCAATTTTCACTTGTATTATTATAATTTTCTCTAACACTTTCTTAAATCCATACAATCAAAACAATAAATTAAGCATTGATTTATAATATTTACAGATTTTTATGGTGTAAATATGACTATTACAGCTGATTTTTATATATTGCCACACATTCCTGAAAACAGAGTATCCAACATCCATACACCATTACACAGCACTACATCTGACAGCTACAGTACACTTAACTAACTTCAATATCCAGAAAATAGCAAGATGTAAAATAATTAGTAAGTGGTGAGTTGGGGCTATGTTACCTTGTTTCTATTATAATTAATTGAATCTTGAATTTGTATTATTATTATTTTTTTTGAATTTGTATTATTTAATATTTAAGTAATGGCTATGTTTTACTACCATCTCAGAAACCTCCTGAAATTTCAACCATTGTTTTTTGCTATCTTTTATGACCCAGCTATATGAACCACTTCCCATGTCTTTGGAGAAAAGGAACCGTGTAAAATACAATTACCCAGTGCATTATATATCATATGCAGTATGCATCATACACAGCATGTGAGCTATACATATGTGCAAAGAGCGTTAATGTACATGCAAATCACTTGGCATCTTCTTAAGACACAGATTCTGATATAGTAAGTCTGAGATTCTTTATTCTGACAAGTTTCTAGATGCTGCTCATGTCGCTGGTGTATGGATCAAAGTTAGAATGGTAAAGGTACCTGACTAAATTCCGTAGAGACTTACTATAGAAAAGAGTCTTTCTCTCTTTCATTTGCTCATCCACTCTATCTATGAATGGCACCCTCTTGAGTTTAATTTGTCTTATTATCATTTTCTCCATCATTTCTTTAAATGCAATCAACACACATTCTTCCCACGCCCTTCTTTCTCTTTCCCTGTGTCTGAAAGGGGCTTTCCATCTGCATAAACAAAACAGTATGCAATTAAGAATCATTCTGAAGAGAAAAACAGGAATTGGGAGTTAGAAGAGGTGGACATGGCGTAGTGGAGGGGGAGAGGCTACAACTGAAGATTAGTGGGACACATATACTCAGGAAAGAATCAGAAATTCAAATTTAAAGTCCTGATGTAAATGTTTATTAATCCCAGCTTTAAAGAACGTGTGTAAGGACCCCCAAATCAGTTCCAACTCAATGAGATATTAGGTCATAGGGGAAATAAGAAAACCCTAAATTTCAGCTAGGGACACTTGAAATTAATTCTGTAGGCATTTATAGCAGCATAAGTCATTAATAAGAAAAATTATCATCTAAGAAGTTCAATCTGTGCTACCCAACTTGGCAGCAAAGTAGACTACTTGGTATAAAGAGATGATTTTCATAGAGATAAGTTGTAAGTGTCTGTGCCTGAGGGAAGGAAGAATCCAGAAAGAATCTGAGTCTTAATATGGAGGATGAAGACTGAGATGCTGAGTAGCCACCATAAATGGTACAGCTTAATAAATAAATCCTAATAGGAGAAGTCAGTCTCTCTTTGCACCCTTTCTCAAGTTTAGAATAGAAACATGCTAATTTTGTTTATCAGTCCATTTTTTTTCTAAGTTGAAGTGACTCTAAGGCAGAACTGAGGGTAGGTTTATTAATGTAATAATCAGGGCAGTTTGTTGTCATAAACCTTGTAAACTAGTGACAAAGCATATATGTTCCGTTTTGACTTTGACCATAGGACAAATTTGGCTAGAAACAAGTTCAACAAGCCAATTTTTAGTTTCATTATATATATTGCTTTTGTTCTTAGCAGCATTACCTTAAATCTTTCTTAGGAGAAATATTGATAAAAAATGGATAGACTTTCATGAAAATCAGTGGTACTAAAAGTTAAATATAAGAAGGCAAGATTTAAGTAATTCAGGAAAAGGCAAACAAGGATCATATCAGACAGTGGAGAAGAAAAGTTTGTATTGAACTCTGATGTAAGAAGTATTTTTCAAACAATATAGATAATTTCAAAATATCTCTTTTGTCACCTATTAGTACAGGAAAATGAATTGTAAATAGCAGAAGAAATAGAAGATAACTCTTTGTGGAAAGTTCATAAGAAAACTGTTATAATAGTGAATGAAAAAAGCAAAGAAAAGTGACTTGTGAATTTAGGGTGCTATTAGGTAATCCAGTCATTGGAGGAAAATTAGAGATCTGGCATTAGAGTGTCAATATTGAGAAAGTTCAACAGCAGATGTGATTAAATATGAGGGAAAGAAATAGGTTTACATATGATTCTCAGAGCAGTCAACAAGTGGGAGTCAAAAGAGAAAACAATGGAAAAGAAGGAAGAATAACAGGAAAGGTGTTGAGAGAGGAAAGAATGAACAGGAAAGGTGTTGAGAGAGGGCAGAGCTTCTCTTTATCCTGTAGCTAGAAGAGGAACCCAGTTAAATAATCTGCTGTTACCAAGATTTTCTCTTTGAATTTGGTATGATCTGCTTGAGAACTTCTTATTCTTGCAGAATCAGGCAGCTATTCTTAATTTAAAATACACCTTGTTCTAAATTAATATTATATCTCAATATATTACAGTATGCCAACATGATCTTATTAAATGAGAATTTAATAAAAGTATTCAGGGAGAATACTTAATGAAAGTCCAAATAATTTAAACTGCCCTAAATTACCTATTATAATTGTTATACAGCACTACTACTTAATGCATATCAAAAGTCCTTAATAAAACAGTGTGGCATGCCAAAGGTTCAACTTTCTATGGGGTACACATAGTCCAGCCAAAATCATAACCTATAGTAGCTTTTTTGAATATGTTCCAATGCTTCAAATTCTAAAGTACCATAGTTTTTTTTTTTAATTCACAGACAGACACTTAAAAAAGTTATCTGCTTTTGCAAGTCGCCTTGAATACCTTGTAGTATGAACAGCATTTCCTTAAGGGCAAAAAGAAGATTTGCAGGCTAAATTTAGGTAGGTGGTCAGGATATGGAAAGCATCTTAATATTTTTAGAAGATGTAATTTCATTAAATTCTTCCCAATGTGGTTTCCTTCCCTCAGTCCTGTTTTCTACATAGTATCTTTCTTAATGCAAAATATTATTCCATTTCCATGTTCTTCAGTTTCCAGCCAATCCAAAAGGTGAACATAAATTAAGAATTCTAGTTCTTTAACTTGTCTACTGATAATGTTGGAATTCACATAACCTTGGTAAAAGTTAAAGCAATCACATATGTGTTATTGTCTAAGGAAGTCCAGCCTGCTCTAAAGATGCAAACACCTAACTCAGATAACTCTTTCTGATTGGGACATTTGTAAATTTTAGAAAATTATTTTCTAATAGGTACAAACTTGTTTGAGATTATTTTAAAATTCAATACAAATTATTTACATGTATTACTGGGAAGATTGAGTGTGGAGAAATTCTAGAAATCCAGAAAATGTGATCTCTTACCTCTAAGATATAAATGTTCAATAAGGAAGATGGATATATAAATGGAAATTCTAATATAGAAACAAAATATGCTGCAAATAATTTGAAGCATATTAGGGACATGAAAGAGAGAAAGAGTGAAAAAGTAGGTGAGTTTAAGAAATATTTTGCAAATAAAAGTCCATTTCAGGCAGTCCTTCCTTGAAGGAATGTATGTTTTCAGTGAGATAAGAAAACTTCATTTAAGGAGATTTACAGGAACAAGAATGCAAGTTTGAAGAAAGACAGGTACTTGGTGTGACTGGTTCATAGAACATCTTGTGAGGTTATGCAAAGTTGGCCCAGAGAGTAGGAAAGAACACCTTTAAATTAAAACTATAAAGGTTTAAGCAGTAGAATTACACACACAGATCTAGGTATGTGAAGATGACTAAAGACTTACTTGATATGGTTAGAATAATAGAAGAAAATTTGGTTTCTTTATGTACATAGTTAAAATTTTGTATTAAAAAATTGTTTTAAAAAAGTTGCTACAACTCAGCTTAATAGCATTTGCCAAGTATTAAGTTTCAGCAGTAACTCTTAAATTCAGAGTAAACACTCTTCTGCTTGTTTACAATGTCTTTGGTGTGACAGCTGCCTTACAATCCAAGACAACACCAAAAATATCAACTTGTTATTTTTTTCACTTATTTTTTCCTGAAGTTGACATCTCTTTGAAATTTCAGAATCAATCTTAATTTGTAAAGCATGAAATCAAAAGGAGAACTCAGAAAAACTCTGGATGATGGCTATTGATCTTTGATTCTTCTTTCTAAAAATTGCCTTTCTTCAGAAATATTGTTGATTAAAAATATAACTTAATATATATTTCATCATCTCCCAGGAAGCAATTAGGTTACCCTCATTTCCCTTGTAACTCTTTCTAATTGTGTTTTCATCAATGATCAAATTCTCTGCACAAAATGGGCACATTAGAATGATCACCCTTTCTTCTTTTCAAATAAGTCATTGCCATTTCATCTATTGACCATGCTATTCATTAGCAAATGCTCTAGATAAAGCTCCTGTCTTAAATCTAGTGAATTAGTGTACTTTGTTGCATTTGTGTTTTTATTTTAAAACTTTAAATGCTAACTTTGAATAGAGAGCTTAATAGTCTGTTGATAAATAATTGAATGATTGAGAATAATAGCATCATGAGAAAGTTGTAGGGCCAGTTACTCATTTATTGGTTTTGTCATCTCAACTGATTGACTAAAAGTGATCTAAAGCAATATTTCTCAATTAGACAAGGAGAATAAAGGGAAGGAAGGTGGATAGGAAAAGAAAAGACTGTGGAATGAATCTGACATAAATGTCCTACACCATATATGAATACAGCACAGTAAACTTCACCACTGTGTACATCCATAAGAATGGGGTCTTAATTAGAATAATATATAATCTATGCTTGTATAATTATATCAAAACAGGTTCTATTCTCGTGTATAACTAAAAATAACCAAGAAAAATGCTTTAAAACAAAAAAAATGTTATATATCAGAAAGAAAATATATAAAATATGTAACTTTGTGATCTTCTGGCTCTGAATGGGCCTGTGGGAGGTGAGATTCCATCTTCTTACACATTCACCTGTCTTTTATATGAGTACTATTGATTCCTGGTTCAGCCAAAGATTGTGCTAAAGATCAGATAAAAGAAAGCCAGGGCAAACACAGAGCCCAGGAAATTGATGATTTCTTTGAGGAAACAAGAGACATTAGTAACAATAGCAGCAAATGCACCCTCACCAATAGGCATACAGAGGCAATGGTGGTCATTGATATAAGGCATTGATACAAACACAGGAGACTATAATGAGGGTAAAATTACATAAAGCAACAGGATTCAAATGTGTCTTACTTGCATATTGGAAGCTTGATAATTCCCATTCTATTACATTCATGTCTCTCCAAAATGAAATTCTGCTTTTGACCTCTAAGTTGCCTTGAGATCCTTTAAACTCCACTACATGGAGTATACAGAAGAGGATCCATTAAAGAATGAAATATATTTTGATCTACTTTTGTTTATACAATTTTGTATCACTTTGTTGGACTATCTTAAAACTCATCATTCATCTGTATGTGACGCCTGGTTGGAGGTGAGGAAGAATGAAGAGTGGAAGTTGCATGGTGGTACGGGTTATCTTCTCAATGGCTTGCTCTTTCTTCTGGAGTCTCTCCCAGTCCTTCCCTGGTTGCCATTATTATCTATCATTATGCAATGCATCAATTGGGAGAATGCTTAATCATCTTTGTCCTGCTTCACTATTCCAGCAATGTTTAAAGGAATACTAAAAAAGAAGTATTACTAGTAATAATGGATAAATGTGTCACTTCAAAGGAGAGACAATATGGAGGTTCCTGAATGGCTCCATAATGCACCCATACACACTTTTCTCATCACTTCTTTACTGAGATACAGCAGGAAACTGAAACTTCCAGAATGTAATTTTGTGCTCTTGCTGCTTCACTGCCTGTCCCCCCACTGCTACCTCCTTCTTCCTTTCCAAGATCATCAAGTTCCCTCCTCTAGGTCTCTTAGCTGGATTCCCTAGGTGGCTCTTTTCCCTAGCCAGCCCTACCCTGAGCAAATGACTTAGGTAAACAATTTGCAATCTTCTTGCAAATGGGAAAAACAGCAGAGTGGAAGAAATGGAGAAAACCTTGTATAGAGGAAGGACAAGGCCTTTAGATCCAGTATTTCAGGGATTCTGTTAGCTGTTCAGGACTTCTTCCGACAGCTGGTAAATATTTTATCCCTTTCAGAGAAGAGCCTGGCTGCTGTTTCCCTAACAAATGTGTTGCTATAGTGCACCTGTGTGGATTCTCTGCTCTGGTAATTTGCTTGCAGATAATAAACCATGTGGAATCTTCCATATATTAAATTGTTTAAAAATTTAAGTTACAGCATAATGCCTATAAATAGGTGCTATCGTGCCTATAAATAACAGCACTTACTAGTATACTTAAAAACTGGGTAAGAGGGCAGATTTCATGTTAAGTTTTATTATGAAATCACTGTCATAATATTAAATAAGAGAACTGGAGGAGACTTCCAGAGGAGCTGGGCAAGTTTATGAAGAGCTTGTGGTGATGGTTTCATTACCATTGACGTCACCTCATCAAATTGTGTACATGTACACTTTTTTGTTTGTAAAAAAAAAAAATGTAAATGTCGAGAGAAAAAGTTTAATCTGCCATTTTCCAAAATTCTTGCCCTGGTTTTAGTAGAAACTATAAAGAGGATAAATATTGGCTGCCTACTCAGTTCCAGAGCTATTGGTAGTTCTCTTTGTTCTCCTCAGAAGTTCCTTCTGACCATACCTATTGGCCATCATAGTGGTTAACTCAAAAATGTATGTATCACCACTTCACAATCCTACTGCTGTTTAGGAAAAGGAATAGTAGGGAGAAATCTAACTTGCATTCTGACAGAGCTTGAAGGAGAACAAGCATGCCTGGTAGCATATGCCTCATGAAGTCATAATGACAGGAAAAGAATGAAAGTCCTTGGCCTTTAAAAAGATAAGAAACAGATTTTGTTTATCTAATGGGGGGGTAGTTGAACTGCTCATTTTGTAAGCCAATCACATAAACTTAATGGAATTTTGATTTTGTCTCTTTGATAGGAACTTTGTTTCTCAAATTGTAAGAGTAGGTGGGGTACTTCTTTTTTTTACTCCCCTAAGGGGCATTTGTTTGGGGGTGGGTTTTAGACAGTTCCCTTAAAGGTGCACAGAACTAAGGAAGACAATTGTTTTGAGGTGGATTCCACTTCAGTGGTTGTTAAGTGTCTTTTTGGTTGTACTGAAACAAGAACTTCCCTTATAGAACAAACTAGCTCAAAACTATACAATAAATCAGGAAGCCTGCCCCGTGGGTACAGAAATGAATGCTTGCCATCACAGTTTTGCTAAGAATCCAGGGGGAAGAGCTCTTCCAACTTTATCTAGAAATTGCTTTGATGAGTGATGTATCCGTGCTCAGTTGGAGCAATGGTTCTCATTTACTCAGCTGTACCTGGACTTCGAGGTCCCCCACATCCTATTTTTGTAGACACTTTCTTTGTGTATTAGATGTACCCCTTTTTCTTTCCAAGACTTAACAGTAATTACTCATAAAATAGAAAATAGATTCCTGTTTTCCTTCTTTACTGAAGGTGTAAATTTATTTCCCTTTTGAAAGATGAAACTACTACTAAATTTTGTCATGTCCTAAAATCCCCGACCTTCCCTGGCAATGTGGGGTCATGCAGCCAGAATCTGGATGTGTAGGCAGACAGGACAGGCTCATCATGAAAGCACAGAGGCTGGACTCACACAGTGCAACTTCCCAATCCTGGAGACCTGTCTGAACACCAGTGCTCTGGAACCCTGATCCAGGCCAGATGATACATCTCTGTGGGGATACATTCCCACTCCAGCATTTAAAATCTGCCTGGGTGGGTCCATGAGTGAGAATCACTGAATTTCAAGTCCATTTCCCAAAGTATATTCTTTATTCTGTGGAATTCCCAGCAAAACAGTTTGAGTAATACTGCACACTGTGAAAGATTTTGGATATTCTCTACTGCAGTTAAGAAACCCGCTAAATTGTCTTTAACTTGGTTTTCTAAAAAAAAACAACTTGACTATGAAACTTCTTTAATTCACATCTTGCCCTTTAAATGAGCTTCTATTTTGTCAGAGCTGTTCAGGAAACATAGCAAATCCTCTAGAGACTGTGGGAAGCTTGTAGCTCTGAGACTCAGTTTTCATTCCATTCCATTCCACTCTGTTCCATATAACGCACTTGCAAAAGTATCCCAAAGGTGGTTTTTGGTCACTTAGGACACAGTCTTGTCTGACTCCCTTAGCAGCAATACATGAGGATGTATTACCCTTAAAAGAAAAAAAACATCAAGGCATCTCCATGAATGATGGCTTAGAGCATTGATCTAAAATGCATGCTGCTAAGCTAAAGACCAGCTATGAGGGAAACTGGCGCTTTCCCTTGTGGATGCAAATTCGCGTGCTTGACTCTGTGTATAAATTATACTTCACAAGTATCACCTACTGTTCTTCAGTGAAGCCTCCTGAGTGGAGGAAATTATGAGAAGACAGCATTGGATTTTGCTTGAGAAGATTAGCAAATCCAAATCCAGGGTTGCCAATCCAGTGCCTAAAAGGGGGTTGTCTGCAAGGCTGACTCATAGAGAGTCCCCTAAGGGTTGGTACCATAAGACAGAGACAACTCATTATTAAATTAAAACTTGGACATTCCTTTGTCTTTTCTAGAATGTGGAATTTCCAAACTTTGTCCAAAATTTTGCTACCTAGTTGACATACTTTGAATAGGGCTGGGTACTTGTGTAATAAACCATACTACTAGTGACTATTAAGAGGGGTTGCCTCCAGATGTGCCCATCTGATGGAGTTTTACTTTCTTGACTTCTGTTAGGAGATTATCCATTGGGCCCATTATCAAGCCAGTAATTTGGAAAGGTGCTCACATTCTAAGCATTGCACTAGATGCTGAGGATAGAGTATATACCAAGTTGTACAAGCTTCACAGTCTTCAGAATGGTATCTTACCTGTTTAATATCCTTTCCTAATGATGTTTAAAGGATTTTTAACACCAGACTTTAAATTTTTTTAAATAAAATTGCTGCATATGGAAAGGCATGAAAATAACATTTTATTACCTTTAGGTTAAATACATAAACAATGAATGACAGTCTTTGAAATACAATGAAAGAACCAAATTTTGAACAACTAGCTCTTTAAAAGTCAGAATGAATTTCTTAGTCTGCTTGTGTGGAAAGGAAGCGCCCCATTGATAGTCAAACCCTTATCTCCCTCTTTGTCCTCTGTGCTTACTCTCCTTTGGTATTCATGAATCATAATTTGTGTTGAACTCTAATACCTCACCCTGCATTTGTTGAAATACTTTCTTTCTTTATTTTTTCATTATGGATTTTTGAATAAGAGAATTTCAGTGGCTGTGCAATCTCTCAGAAATTTCCTGAAATTCAGATTTAGATATGATCTTTATCAAATCTATTTGTAAAGTTTCTACAACAATTATTTGACTTTAGAAAGAGTGTGTCTCCTCCTTTTCCAACACATGTGTTGCAAAACTATCTGCCACAGACAACGGCTCTCCAGTGGGTTGGGACAGGGGTTTGCATGGCAGTTAGTGATATTTTTGGTCATGAAAGCCACTTATAGCCTTGACTTTTGGCAGGAGAGATTTCCTGGTTGGGTATAATCTCAGAAATTCTCATATACTTTGCAAAATCTTGATGACATGATACTTCCTGTAAGTCAATAAAAGATTTTTTAGGCTGTATGTGCTCATGCTTTAGCCATTTATTTTCTTTATTTTCACTATACTTAGGTTGCACATTCTCAAGTCATAGAAAACTGGAAATATCCACCCTATCTTGCTATGAAATCAACAGATAATGAGCTGGAGTAGAGGACGGGTGGTTACATGAATCAAAGTGGTGTGGACTGAGTCCAGAGCTGAGATAGAAGAGGCTGAAGGAAGAAATGTTCCTGGGAGGTTAAGGCCAAGAGAAGGTCCTTGTTGGATGTTTCATAGGGCACAAGGCAGGTGTGTGATAGGTACAGCAAAGTCCTCACATACCCACATGTCTTAGCTACCACTTGAGGGTCATCAGAGGCTATACTGTTCTAACCAAGTCATCTTGGGATATTGGAAGCTATCAAGATTCAAATATTACATTTCTGCACTAAGATTTTATATTTGAAATAGAATTTTTTTCTTTTAAAAAAATTTCCACATATCTTTTCCTAAAACCAAGGGAATAAGCAGACTTGGTTCTGAACCAACTCAGTTCCAAGTCATGCAATCCTGGACAAGTTAAATAGGTGCCTTTTAATTCATCTGTGCATTTGCAAAAACAGGCATAACAATTCACAGGGCTCTTTGGAGATAATTCATGTATAGAATAATGCCCTAAACTTAGAAGGTTATAATTTTATTATCACTATCATTAGTATTATGGATAATTTAATCTCTGCATTATATCAAACCATTAATTCAAGTATCTGGGATCATTAATCCTCAGTTCAAATATAAGCAGGGCAGGATGGGAAAAAGAGGCAAATTGTTAGAGAAGCACAACATTCCACAATTTATCCTGTCAGTCTGTTTACAGATCAGGGTGTGTTTCTTTCTTCATAAAATGGGTGTACTCATATTTCTGTTTGGTACACAAATGCACTGTAACAAACATGTTATAGGAGGAAAAAATGTATTTCATATAAATGTAAAAGGTTTCGATAATGTAGGTGTGATTTCCATGATGTTATATCTTGCCATCGTTTGTTTATTATAAAGTAGGATTTATTGAAATAAGAACATATTCTATAGTAAAATTCTCTTCCTTTTTTGAAAGTGCTCATTTTGAGTCCTAGGCCTTGTACATGCTAAGCAAGGCTTTTTCATGGATCTTCATTTCTAGCTCATTTTTTCTTTACACAGGGTTTCACTAACTTTCCCAAGTTAGCCTTGAACTTGTAATCTTCCTTCCTCAATCTCTTAAGTAGCTAAGAGTATGGGCATGCTCCAGCACCACCAGCCCTTATAGTAATATATATATATATATATATATATATATATATATATATATATTATTTATTTAAAAGTCTATTTAAAAGGCATTTCCAAAATGCATGCTAATAAGTAGTGATATCACTATTCACTATCTCAGCAAGAAACATGGGTTGATGCTAGAACATTGTCTGATAGCTATAGAGTGAAATTTGCCTAAAATCATGTTGATCTGATATGTATGTTGTGATCCACAAATAAAGATGGGAGATTTTACATAAGTGTGTGGATTTTTATACTTTCCCAAAACAGCTGGTACCACTATTTTTCTGAGAAGAAGTTTACAAGGGAACTCCCTATTATTTCCACCACGCCATCTCTGTCTGAGCAATGCTAACTCCTACTTGTGTTAATGAGTTAGACCCCTGAATGATCTCTCCCTCTACTTCATTATTAATTGGGAACTTGGGTCACACCATGGTACTATGTTGTCCTAATCTAGCAAGAAGTGTAGCATATAGAGGGAAAGGAAAAGACATGATTAGTGGCATCTGTTGATTTCTCTGGTGAAATTTTCTCCATAGTGGCCAATCAAACTTCCAATGTAGACACCTTGGAGTTGGAAAGATGCATGAGCAACTCTGCCACATCCATATATACCAGCTCAGGTACATGATTGGAAACCTCTGCAGTGATTTCTCGAGTCTTTACAATGACCATAAATCAAGTCCACATTTCTGGTTAGCTCTTTGCTGTCACATCCAACACCACACTCTCCTCACTATTTAAACCTTCTTTACTACCTGGTTCATTTGTAAACTGGGGATGTGTCAGTGTCAACACACCACACACAAATTGTATAACAGCTTTCAGCTCTGTTAAGAGAAATATTTTATAAAGTCAAGTTGGGGTTAGAGGAGGCTGGCAGTTCCATTAATGTGAGAGAACGTGACACATAGATCACTGTCATTTGTTGAGCTAGGCAAATTGCTCAATGGCTCTGTGTCCCCACAAAACTCTATGTGAACCATAGTTTCTGTCACCTGACTAGCCTGACTAGCCTGAGGATCTCTGCAGGGAAATGGGAAGTATAGCTTCGCTTGACTTTGGAGATGACTTAAAATGGCAAGAGTGAATCAATTGCTGTGGTGGTTTAGTCACATTGAATCCTTGATGCTGTATAAGTTCAGTTACTAATGCTTTGAGATGACCACCACTTCTGCTGGATTTGTCTTCTAATTCCAATTAGCCAGTCATCTCTCTTCCAGAGCCTACCTCCTGGTCTTTGAGGGAAGATACCTGATATTAAGGTATGAAATCTCATTCCTTCCAGAAAATTATATCCTAAGGAGTGTGAGACAGTTTTTAAAAAAATGATTTTCAAACAGTCTTTCTATATGTGCCTGTCTGGTTTTGTGAACTTTTCTGAACTTAGTGGCATTATCTAGGAGAATGTTATTTACTCTTACTGTCAGTAATTTGGGGGGGATTGAGCTGTGGTGGGGATAATTGAAATAGATTAGTAACTGCCTGCAGAGCTTGTGTACTCAATGGAGGACATTTTTACTTCTATCCTTATGGGAAGATCTTATTTTCTTAACTTCATATAAATGATACATGTAAGACATGAGAAAACTATAAATCTTGTTAATGTCAGTTTTTCTTTTCTTCTCATAAATGAGAATAGCAATACTAACCAAAAATTATTGTACTAATTTATGCACACACTTTGATTTGGCAAAAAGCATGCAAGAGACTATTTTCATATCATATTGCCACATAATGGATATTTTTAAATCAAATGCTGTGTAGATATCTGAGTCAAGGAGTGTTCCCTTTAAATGAATATTCAGTGGACTGACCTAAGAAAGGAGAAAGCAGGACACCAGATCTTGTTTGCAGCTGAGGTCATCTGTGAAGTTTTAGCAATCACAAAGACTACATTATGACCCTGAGAGTGATGGTTAAGGTGAGAAGTAAAGATGATGTCTTTAAGGGGATTTACAAAAAAGTTCTGTTCCCAGGGAATGTATGTCTATTTAACACTCTTGTCTCTTTCACTCCTGAATTAGCCTAACAACTTATAATTCTTTAATCTTTATTTTTTTTAATTAAATAGCTGTAAATAAAAATCTTTTGGTTTCTTCCTAGATCCAAATCATGTATTTTCAAAGATTCGAAAACTGTATAGTAGAAAACTGAAACAGATACCCACATATGGCAGTTACAAATGTAAAAAACAAACAAAAAAAAACTTGGCCAAAGAATCATTAAATTAATTGTCCTTCTTAAGATGAGCCATTTTTCAGTAAATAAGAAACTCTCTTTTGGTAAAATACCATGAAGTCACATGTCCCTTATCCCTTTAAATATATAGAAAGATTTTATTTTAACAGGGTGGATCTTAAATTTAAATGTGATTTCCACTAAGTTGTAGAACTTGAGTGGCGTGCATATTTCGCCATTGTATAGCACTGGCTCTCTGTGCTGTCATGTAAAACAAATGACATGATTAAATATTATAATGAGGCCAGCTAAGATTTGCATCCATTATAACAGGAAATTGTTTCTTTTTATTTTAAGACAAGCTGTGGGCACTAACACTGTGTTTAATATATGGTGATGATAGTTTTTAATTTGTTATGAGTAAAGATGCAGGAGAAGATGAGGTTTGATCAAAGACAAATTTTAACACCAGACCCTGGAACCCCTTAAGGCTACAATATAAAGTGAATGAACCAAGCACTTTCCTTAGATTCAATTGTTTTGTCTGAAGGAAACCAATCAGGGAGAGTGGGTTGTTCCTGGAAAGCCATTCCAGAGAAACAGAGAGCCAATCTTCTGGCCTCTGCAGTCCGTGACATCTATATTTCAATCTATCATATTATTACATTTGGGTGCATTAAGTAGATGTGAAACCTGTTGTGCTTAAAGGCAGCACATTGGTCCCTCCATTTAGAGTAACTAATGGATCCATGAATGAACATTTGGCTCTTAAACCATATCTTTAGTGATTCACATTTATATGCCACTCTGATTGTAAGGATGAAAGATGGCAGCTTAGACTTTTGAATTGTAAGCATGATTATTTTTAATGGGCTTCAAAAATGCCAGGCAGTATAGTTCTCAGCTTTATCAGTTTGCCAAAGTAGTGTGTTCTGCAGAAAGATTCATGAAATGCTTTTTGTTCTTCAGTAGGAAAAACACCTCATGAATAAAACCTGACCTTGTTTTACAATCTCACTTTCATCCCACAAATATCCTGGGGGATCATTGGGAAGGATATTACCATGCCATTTGATAGATGAATGAATCTATTTGGAGATGAATTCACTAGTGGTCACTCAATGATTTAAGATCAGAGCTAAGAAAGGAAGTTCTAACCTGGGTGGAAACAAATATGTGTATGCAGTATGGGTGCATTTAGTTGTGTGTATGAGAGTGTCTGTGTGTCTGTATGAGTGAGTGTGTGTGTGATTGATGCTATCTTTTTCCAGAGACACAGATTATAGATTTTTTTCTATTTCATAGATAGTGTAAATAGTGACTGGACTAGTTCTCTTTGGAATTTCTGAGTGACATAATATGTTATTCTCTATATTTTAATTTATTGTTTCACTGCATTCCAAAGCAAATTTCTATTTAAAAATATTTTAGTTTTCCAGACTTAGTCTATTAAACTGAAATTCCTAGATAGTTGTCTCATTAATTTAACATATATATGAAAGTGAGTTATAATAATTTACCATAATTTTTAAAGGTAGGACTGAATTTAACTTAAATCCCCAAATATTTGCAAACTACTACATTTTCTGCTCAAGAAGCACATCACTTATATAGGACATAAAGGCATGTGTAACATTTCACCCTCATGCTTAAAAAGTATAGAATCTCAAGTTTGTATATAAAACAAGTGTAATAATAAAATGCCACATAAAAAGAAAAATGTGTCGGGTGTTGTGATATTATGGACCTGTAATTCCAGCTACTTGGAAGGCTAAGGTTCTGGAGGCCAATCTCTGTAATTTAACTAGCAACTGTCTCAAAATAAAAACAGTTAGGGATGTGGATCAGTGGTAGAGCATCCTTGGGTTAAAAAAAAGAGTAAAAAAGGAAAAAGAAAAGAAAGGAAAAAGAGAAAGAAAAAGAAAAATGGTGACACTATAAAAGAAATAAAAACTGAAAAAGAAGGAAATAAAATTTTCAAGATAGAACTCACATTCAATTTAGATCCTAATGAAGGTGAAATATGTTTTCTTCAAGTGGAGATGTAATTAAAAGGGGGGAAAAATAAAAACCAGGGCAACAGATTAATGTGGGCAGATGTTAGACTTAAATGTAAAGGAAGGTGGAGTCAAATAAGGTAAAGCCTCAGGTGTCTCACAGATGAGCTGGGCTCTAATTTGCGCAATCCAGAAGACTGTAAAGAGGGGCAATGATGAGATCTCATTCTTTTTGGAGACTATTTTTTTCTGGTAAATGATTGGGTTATTGTTAAAGGAAATTGAGATAAAGAATCCAAGTGAGCAGTGGTAGCATGCTCACCTGGTATGCGTGGGGCACTGGGTTCCATCCTCAGCCCCACATGAAAAAAATAAAATAAAAGAAAGATGCTGTGTCCACCTAAAACTAAGAGATAAATATTAAAAATTTCTCTCTCTCTCTCTCTCTCTCTCTCTCTCTGAATAAAAAAAAAAAAAGAATCCAAGTGAGCAAACAAGGCCAAAAGTTAAATCTTGGAGTTGGTTTGGAAAATGGAAGGGATGTGTGGAAGCTTGGTAGAAGAGGGGGATTTACTGACCTGACCTGATGAGTGTGCATATATAACAAGAATTTGATGTGAACCATTTGGAAGGTCTTGGTCTTGGTGACTGAGAATGATGCCATTGAAGATAAAGTTTCTATGGAAAGAACAGGAGGTGCTGCTGCTGTTTCCTTTCAACACGTGGGCCTTGCATGTTAAGGGTGCTTTGGATGGACTTACACTTCCCTGGTCTAGCACTTTGTTGGGAAGATACATATATGTTCTTTTTTTTCAGGTGACAGTAAAATATTAGAAAATATTAAGAATCATGAACAGGATATCACTGATGTCTGAATAATTATTATTTGTCAAGGAGACTAAGAGAAACTGAACCTTTGCTTATATTAAAACATAAGGTATAAGAAGGTAAGTTAGTGAAGGCCCACACAGAATCAACCAGAAAGATAATAAAACAGGAGAGGATCAAGGAAGCCAAAGGAAATGGGAGTTTCCAGAAAGAAGCTATGGTGTAGAAGATAGAAAAATAACTGTAAATATTCAAGAAAAATCTAGGCAGAGGGAAAAGAAAAAAGAAAACTTCTAAGTTTATACAATAGGTGAAAGAAAATACTTTCAATCGACTGTTTGGTGGTAGAATCCAGAGTACAGGAGACAGAATGACTCATGGGATGATCACAGGAAGCAGGATCATCCTTTGCAGCATCTGTAGCAGCTAACAATGTGCTTGGGAAAGAAAGAGATGATAGTTGTGTATTAAAGATGGATAAATGAATGACAAATGAATGAGAAGGAATGAAAGAAGGAAGGAAGGAAGGAAGGAAGGAAGGAAGGAAGGAAGGAGGGAGGGAGGGAGGGAGGGAGGGAAGGAAGGAAGGGTGAAAGGAAGGAGAAACAGAGGGAGAAAACAACAAGAGAAAGAAAAGAGAGCTGTTGCTCTCAAAGTGTTTGGGGATATGTGTCCTAAAGGAACAGGAGGCTGGAATATTTTGGATTGTTGATGAGAGTGAGCCAATGGAGAATTTTAAAATATAGTGTAGTGTTTGTATAAAAAAACCTGTTGAGAGAGATAGAATCAAAAAACCATAGAAAACATACTGTTAATTGTGTAGAGGAATTCAGAGAGAGAAAAGAGCAAGGCACAGGGATCTCCCATGGGAAGGCAACGTCCTCTCAGTAAAACAGACTTTGAGGAGCTGCACTGGGGGATTAGGCTTGGGTTTACCAAAAGTGGGGTATCCTGAAGCTTTCAAGCAATCATTCTGAGGTGTGTACCATTTGTAGTTACAGGATTATCTTAACTTTTAAGAATGGTACTCTTCATTAGTTACATTTCTAATTTAGAAAGACATTGGATTAATTTTGGTTTTATACAGAAGATGAAACCATGAAATATTTTTATTCTTTGATAGTTCATTTTTCATGATTCTATATATATGTGTCTCGGATTTCCTGATTTATCTGAGATATGTTTTTTCTCTTTCACTGCCATGACTCCTCTTAAGCTTAAAAATATTTTTGAGGCCTGAGTAGAATATTTTGTAATAAGCTTTTCACTGTTCTCAAATATTCTAGGTTTCCAGTGACCTTCTGTACAATCTTTGAGATTTTTCATCCAGAAAATTTAGAACATGTTCCATTAAATCTATTTTTTTAATTCTTTTTCAGTACTGGGATTGAACCCAGGGCCTTGTGCATGCCAAGCAAATGCTTTACCACTGAGCCACATCTCCAGTCCTATTCCATTAAATCTGAAGGCAACATGATCTGTAAAAATTCATATTACAAATGTTTGGGAAGAGTGAATGCTATATGTTTAAGACAGAGCTGACATTAAAGCTTTTTTATTCCAGTCCTCTGATTTTGTTTGGCAGATCATACCATCTCTCTGTAGAAGGTCAATGAATGTCTGGCAATGTAATTGGGAGCTTTACAAATTCTAAGAAAACTCATTTTTCCTGGCTGTGAAATTTTATGCCAGAAATAACTTCAGGTCATACCAACCCCTTTCTGCCAAGATTATGGAAAATCCATATTCTGTAAAATTAGGGTACATGTTTTACTAGTTTCACTCCCCAAGCAACAATAATAAAGAAGAAGACTTCAACGGTGATGTCCACAATACTGTATCATAGATGATGTTCTGAGCTGGGAAAGCCACTTGTTACATTATTACTGATGAAACTTTTCAGAGGACAAAATACACTGAAACTGTACTGAAGAGTGTGGTGTCTGCAGTTTAGCTCTGATGAATTGTTTGGTTCTCCCCTGAATCCAGGGCATTGTTCTATTTGTTACTGCCACTAGAAAAGTGTGTTCTCCCTCCATGGCCTATTTCCAAGCTGTTTAAGGTTTGACAGGGAACATAACTGACTCTCATAAGCATTCAGTACCCTCTCCAGAACACAAGTGTGGGGCAAGGCCAGAAAGTGGCCTTCTGGCTGTGGCATTCAGATTACTATAGCTGTCAATCAAGATTTTTTACAAAGTTAAAGAAGAATGAAATCTAATCCGGGGATTTGTTAAGTGAAATTTGTTTAGAGCTTTTGCTGGGTTATTTCAGACATCAAAATTATCTTCAAAACAATGTGACAGGTTGTTATTGATAGTCTACATTTTGAGAGGAATAAAACAAACCTAAGGATTTAATGTGCCTAAAGTTTTAGAAATAATCTGTAGCAGAGCTAGAATTTTCTGTGTAATTTTTTTTTTCATGTTGGCCATTGGGATATATGAAAATAACCTTGGAATATATGATTTTTTATTGTTTTGTGGGTGAAAATAGTTATTGACTAATTTTCCCTTCTTATAGGGTCATCGTGGCTTTTCTTTCCAATGACAGATAGTTCCCCCAGAATGTCAGAGCCCAAAGATGGCAAAGGAAGTTTCTAAAAATACTAGCGGTGTTTCAGGACTTGTATCTTTCTCTCACTTTAAGGGCTCCCATCTTGTCTCCACTTGTTGGAATTTATTTATGGTCTGTGTTCTTAAGGGCTCCACAGATGAGTAGACATGATCAACTAAAGCGTTGATAAAAGCAAAGCTTAGACTGATGACAGTCCAGAGGAGAGACATCAAGTTCAGCCTTGAGAAAGTCTTATTGATAATGAAAAGTTTCCTCAAAGAAACTTCCTTGGAATGGAGTCGTAATCATGACCAAAGGAGTGATTTCAGGCAGAGAGAAGGGTGATTGCTGTCTGGGGTCATAATTTACCTGTAATTTTGCCTTCAAGGCCCGTCAATACATTAGGCACGTGGTTAGTTTCAAATTTGATCTGTTAATCCACAATCTGGGATGCTGTCATGGCACAAATATGTCATAACAGAGGGTTTGTAAGGTGAAGTAGGAAAATGGTACCGATGAGACTTGGCATAGGATCCAGATCATAAAATACCTGGAATATCACATAAGAATTTTAATTTTTAGTCCAGAGAAATGGAAAAGCTTTCAAAGGGTTTTAATGCAGAGAGTGACATGAGCTAATCTGCATTTAGAAGGATAAGTGTGGCAGCACTGTGGAAACAGATCAGCTGAGAGGCAATTGCATTAATTTAGCCAAGAAGTGATGAGCACCTAAAACTGAAGCAGGACAGTAGAGATGGAGAGAAAAGGATTACACAGATCCCTGCTTTCAAATTTCTGGCTCTTATAACAGGGACAGAAATTAACAGTGTAGGAGTATGCATAGAATTTTGCTTTCTCTTTTCTCAAAAATTGAGAAAATGGTAACTGAAATAAAGAGGAAAATAGAGAATATAATTAAATAACATTGCCATCCATCCTGTTGCTTAAAGAAAAAGAGGGAGAGAGAACTGTGAGTTATTCTTAACTATTCCCAAACATACACATATTATTTCACTTAATTAATGGATACTTATTGGTTGCCCCTTTGAGTCAAACATGGTTAAAGTCATTGGAAATACAAGAAAACAGGTCAGATCAAGTTCTTCCCCAATATTCCTGTCTCGTTTCTCAATTCCTCAGGATCCTGACTGCCAGCACATAAACCTTCCTCTCCTGACTTCTCTCCCTCATCTGGTGAAGTCTTACTCATGCTGTGTGCATCAGCTGCAAAGCCACTTCCTTTTAAGGGACTTCCCAGCCCCTCTGCAGTGGTTAGGGCCCCAGGACTTGTTCTTCCATTGCACCTGCCTGGTGCTTCCTCTCAGTGAGTGTCTGACCACATTGTGCTGAAGTCATGCTGGTGCACAGTCCATGATTCGCTGAGAACACTTACCACTGGGTTTTGAGAGTAGTCACTTGACTACTTTGTGAATAAATAGTGAGTGAATTAAATTTTTTAATACAGAATCATTCCACCCTACTTACACATTATGCTCTTAGTAAATCTTACCAATTAAATTTTAAATGAACCTGAAATTAGTCCCTTCTGCTTGGGATGTTCAAGGCCATTATATGTTAACTTTTTTTTTTTAATTTCTAGCTTCCACTAGATTGAAAAAAGTGAACCACATATGGTTAGCTACACTCATTTCTAAAAACTTGGCAGGTTCTCAAACCATATTCAAAGCTTATGTCAGTTTTGAAGACACAAATAAAATGCATTTTCCATAACTTCCCCTTCTTTGGTTGAATTTTTGGAAAAGATCTCCCATGATGTGAACTTCTGCAAACTATATTCTAAATTGAAACTGAATACCATGATTTGAATTATTTTCCATATATCCCCTCTTCTGCAAGTCATGACACTTCAAGGGCTAAGGAAATCTTATTTACATATAAAAATAAGAAATGTTTTAATTTTAGATTCCAAAGTACCATAGATAATAACATATGTTAATCTCAAAAGCACTTGTCATGTTTAAGTAAAAGTAAGTCTCTTAAAAATGTTCCATAGAATTTGTTCTGGCTCTAATAAGCATTAAATTTCAGTCCTGTCTTTTTAGAAATTCAGAAATGAATAAAAGGAACTTTGGTAGAGGACACACACACACACACACACACACTCACACACATCCACTCCCTGCTCCAAACATCTCACTTTATTATTCTGATGAGCATCATATTAATGGGCAGTGATAATAACCTCAAATTCTTGACAAAAAGCCATTTGTAATAAATAATTATATGTTTGTTTAATAAGCATTGCTCCCGAGTCATGATTACCCTAAGCTCTAAATTTCATTAAAAAAATTATGGAGTTTGAGAAAAATGAACATGAAATTCATTGAACAGATTTTTCCAAGTCTTTATTTGCCTAATAGACACTTATGGCAAAAAGGATAAGTTGTTTATATTTTATCTCTTCCCTTCATTTTGCATTTTTTTCTTTTCTATTTGGATTTGGAAGTAAATAACGTAACAATTATCTTTAAGGTCCACTTGCAAAAACAAGTGGAATTCTTTTATATGTTTACCTTCATGGTGTTTCAGGGTAAAAATGACTTATAGCTTGGAAGAAGAACTTAAAAATTGACAGAGTTACATGGCACTTCAGAAAGGAAGGGAATATACACTGTGATTTATAAAGGTTCTTGGTTTAGTCTGTTAAGACTGCTGAAGCAGAATACCAGAGATTTGGTAGCTTATAAACAACAGCCATTTTCATAGTTCTGAGTTTAAGTCCAAGAGGAGGTCTCTGGTGTCTACTGAAACCCTTCTTCCTGGCTGACAGGTGGCCTCCATCTTGCTGTGAGTTCACATTGCAGAAGAGGAGAAGGAGCTTCCTGGCTCTCTCTAATAAGAGCATTGATCACATTTGTGAAGATGTACCCTCATGACCTAGGTAACTCAAGATACTGTCAGCTTGGGGGTAAGAGTTAACCTATGGATTTGGGGGAACTTTAACATTTGTCTATTGCAACTCTACTTATATCAGCCACATTGCTAGGTGATTTTAAAATGTCTTTTATCACTCTAATTTGTTATAACAATTCTGAAAAGTATTTTGTTCATATAAATATAAGAGTAATTGAAGATCAGAAATTATATGGTCCTTACCTAAAATTACACAATTACTAAGTATTTGGTTCCATATATCTTGTTCCTTCTAAAATACTAACTTCAGGGCATATTTGAAGTCTTCTAGCATGGAGAAACAACATATTTGATGTTTAATTATATCAATTTTAAGAATAGCATATGAAGCTAATGCAAACTAAATTTCCTCTCTTGAGGACAGGTTTTCCCCTCCATTGTTTTATTTTCTTTTTTTTTCTGTAATAGATCATCATAACAGTTAATAAGAACGTGTGTAAAAAACCCCTTTGTAACACTTGCCCTCAACACCCAAGAAGCAGCAGTAAACAGCCCAACACAGAAAATTCACATCTAAAAAAAAATAAAAGCTAGAGGAATTGAGATATTAAGAACATAAAGTGGAAAACAGATATCATAGAAGATATGAAGTGGTGAAAATGAATGTTTGAGCCCGAGGCAAGAAATCCAGAGATTATGGCTTTGAATGAGCAAGTGGGGCTCAGGGAAGACATTAAGGGTAATGGTGAGTGAACAATTTGGAAGAAAATATGAACAGAGCTTAATTTTACTGAAGCCAAGTTTTCACATCAAAGTATACTGCATGATTAAAATATGTGTGTGTATTGTATCTACAATACACACACACACACACACACACACACAAATACACACACATGATGCATTCATCAAGCAGTTAATTATTTCCATTCATGGTGTTAAAATAAAAAGGATATTTCTAAACAATAAATAAGAAGGATACATTCATTCCTGCTTTGAATCCTTTCCAGTCCTTCCCTGACACCAGTTACTTTTTCTAGCACAAGTTAGCCAATGGCTTTTGTCTTGTGACTGCTGTCTGCAGAGCATTGTACTGGTTGAACTTAGGACTTTACAAAAAGTATCAGAAAATCTAACAATATTTGTCTCCCACAAAGTGGGATTTTGTTGTTGACATACCTGAAGAGTCCTGGGATTGCTCTAGCAGCAGGCAAAACTAGATCCAGGCCTTCTGCAATGCCACAAGATCTAATGCCACTAGTTTCCCTTCATGATGGCAAGAAGAGGAAGGAGGACGGGGCTCCAAGCCAGTGCGACTTCCACAGAGTGCTTGGAGTTCATTCTGATTTGTCTGACTCCAAGCATTTGCCAATCCTTCAAACAGTCATGGTGACCAGTGGGATTCAGTGTCCACTTGGCCAGGCCTGGGCAACATGCAGATGCAGAGGAAGAAAGTTGACTCCTCACAGGAATTTCCACTGCAAGGAGAAGGGGCAATGATTTCCTGGGAAGGAAAATAGCAGTCTCCAAAATTCTCTAGCAAAGCCCTTTATTTGGCTATTTCCTAAGGGGACCTACTTTTTAATATTTAAAAAAAAACAAATATAGGCTAGTGACATTTTTGTAAGCAAAAAGACAGAATTATTTTCCTCATGAAGCTTAAAGTGAGTAGACAGGAACAGCCCCCATGTTCTTCAAATCCCAGTGTGGCTGTGGTGAGTGTAGACATACAATCAACTGTATAGCAAATTTCATCTGTCAATAATTGAAGCAGATGCATTTTTACCTTTCTCTTAAATGGCTGACTTTGGGTAGAGGCATACTATCAGTCAAATGAGAAAAGGTGTAACATACTGTTTTTCTAAACAGATCAGTTTACTGGACATGATACCTAGAAGAGGACAGTGCTCTTGGGGGTGGAAATGTTCTCCATTGGTAACAAGGGTTGACTTTTGACCTTGTGCATCCAAAGAGAAAGCAAGAGGGAGGCAGAATCAAATATAGATGTTCTATGTCAGGCTTTTAATGACTAAAGTCAAAATACTGATTTCTTTCTACTCATTCACAATGAAATGCCCAACATGAAAGAATCTAACAATTAACCATGACAATCAAATTTTATTCTCTTTTTACAGTACTGGCCTCTATTTCTCTTTCAAATGCTCCCCTTTCATTTTATGGTTATAAGTGCCCTTTCTCTGATACCAGGTAAATACAACTTATTGAAAAATAAATAGAAAAGAATTTCCCAGTGTTTCAGGAGTATGCAAAGTTAGGGATGTAATGGATTACAAATTGGAAATGGATTTTCTAGCTTAACTGTGCAGATTCACTACAGAAAGAAAATATTCAAACAAGCAAATTCCCCTCAGTTTGGTATTTCAGTTAGGTATCCCTTCAGTTTGTATTTCAACTTCCAGATGGATTTGAAAGAAAGCAAGGCGCATGTGTAGATATAAAGACACACACACATACACAAACACACACACAAACACGCACACACACACTCTTCTGGAGTAGGATTCTATTGATTTGCAATGAATCTAAAAGAAGAAGACTCTATCACAAAAATATTGGCATGTCTGCTTCAAATCTGCAAACAGAAGCCACAGCCCTGTCACTTTTAAAGAAGATATTTGACATCAAGAGCTCACCCTTCTCAGGGGTTGTATTTTCATTTCTGAAAGGAAGCAGTTCTCAGAAGAAGAGACACAACATCAATGCTGACAGGTTTTCAAGAGGACAGCAAGACAAGTGACAATCCTTATTGATTACCAGGCTCAGCACAGTTTCAAAGTTCTTGTTTTCTACCTTTCATTATCAATCCTCACTAATGTGTGCTTTGAAATAATGATGTAAATATTTTAAGAAAGTTACGAATATGAGGATTATATTTGCCTAGATTGTCTTGAATCTTTGAGTTTACTATAGGACTTTAGGTCTCTTTGTGTGGAGTGTTTGGAGGTTATATGATACCATATGCCATGTTTTATAGATGAGACTTAAAATGCAAGTGATGATCCTATAAACAGAATTCAGTAGGACAAGACTTAACATAAGTTTAAAGCTACAATTATTTGCTACATACTTTGTATGAAAGTCTATGCTAGGTACTGCGTGTATAGTACCATGGTCATATTGATAATTTGTTGGGGCTGATACAACCACTTAACTGATAAGGAAATTGCCCTAGGGATTCAATGGCTAATGTTTTTTAGTACTAAATGATGGATCGGAGAATTGAGTCCATAACTAATAATCCTAGTGCAAAAGTGTCCAGGCCTGTCCATTAGCCAATAACTTCTTTGTGAGAGAGATTTACAAACTATCAATTACTTCTGGAAAAATAGCCCCCCTTGATTTAAGTAATTTTTTATTCTTCACGTTTTATGACACAAAAAGTAGCCAAAAGACAACTTGGTCTTGCAACATTGCTTTCATTGTGGGAGAAAAAGAATACTTGTTTAAATTCAGGATTATGAAACTTATTTATTTTTATAACATGGGATGTGTCAGGCTTAATCTATCTTGAGTGTTGGAAGTCTGATTGCAAAAAGACTCTGCTTTCTTCAGCTCACATAACTTTTCACTTTGAGCCAAGTAGTTCTACAGTAGAATTGATTCCTCACTCCCCAAGCACCATTTAAATGTTCAGTGTAAAGCAGGAGACTGACCTATTTTCACAAGCATTTCTTCTTTCTGGGATCTCACATTTGTTTTTAGATTTTCTTTTCCTTGGTATGATCATTCCCAAGTATGTCA
The DNA here is from genome assembly GCF_052094955.1 of Ictidomys tridecemlineatus. Classification (NCBI taxonomy): domain Eukaryota; kingdom Metazoa; phylum Chordata; class Mammalia; order Rodentia; family Sciuridae; genus Ictidomys; species Ictidomys tridecemlineatus. The sequence goes on along the minus strand of NC_135481.1, from coordinate 127,588,890 downwards.
GTTCAGGTCCCTGGGAAGGACACCAAGATGGTGTTAGAATGGTGAGCAATTTATGGAGCAGACTGCCTGTGAGACAGGAAGAAAGAAGAAGAGGAACAGGTCAGACAAGATCCGGGTCACAGTGTATGTATGGAATCCATTAAAAAGAAGGAGAAGGAGAACTGATCTATTGGGAAGAGCTTCAGACTATGGTATAACAATGGGAAAGTCTAGACCAGTTCAACAGGGGAATGCAGATACAAGGATAGCCCTGCAATGATTAGAAGTAACCAAATCCAATGCTTCACTGCACTATACAATGTCTGGGAGCTTCCCAATGACAGAGTATACTTGGATAAAATGTTGGGGCAAATTTGAAGATGGTTGGCAATTATCACCTAAGTCTTCTCCTCAGAGAAGGTTTTCTGAAGGTAGATCTGAACCATTCACCTCCATAGATTCTGAGGTTCATCACTTGGATGCAGCTGATACCCTCATGCAGGTTTGAGTGTCATCTCTTTCTTGGCTTCCATCCAGCTCTTCCTGAGTGGAAATTTATCAGGGTACAGTTATTGTGATAAATGAAGTCCTCTTCATGGCACACTTACACAACTGATGCTAAATACCTCCCTCTTCCATCATTCGTACTTCACATTGTCTATTTCAACACCTCAGATGGCCTCACTGGCTTACTTGGTGGTGGGACTCATCTTTATTTCAAGAGAAATTGCTAACCATAATCTTCTTGACCCAGGGTTTCTGTATGTAACCTTTCAAAGCCACAACTGGTTACAAGAATATCAAGGGACACCCAAGTGGATCACCTTGATTCCATACATATTTCTCTCTGCTCCATTTAGTAACAGTCCTTCCTCTTTCTACTGAACAAGGTTAATGGTATTGTCCACTTGATGACCCCTCTGCTAGCTTGCTGTTCTCTGTACAAAGGAAGTCTAAATTGCCTCAGAGGTAGCTATATGTTTCTATTCATTGAATCCTTGCTATGTCTTTTGTAACAAATGTGTCTCCTATGGGGACCAGGACCTTTAACCCTTTAGATCCCACAATTGTAAGGATAGTATCCATTTTTTGTTACTATGAAAGAGTACCACAAACAGAGTAATTTATGAACAATAGAAATTCATTTGTAAACAATAGTTGAGGACACAGAGGAGATGTGTAGAGAGAACAACAATACAAGGGTCATGCAGTAAAAAGATTTTAAGCAAGCCATCTGTGAAGAAAATTGAAAGATGGAAAGAAATAGTAGAATTTTGAGAAAATCCATAGGTCAAAGTAAAGAGGTACAATTAACATGATTTTCTGACTTTGTGTTAATACACTTTTTATGCATTAATATATGATTTGTTGTTTGGGGGACAAGGAGTTTTGTTTTGGAATATATAAATAAAAATATCTTACTAGGAAAAAAAAGAAATTCATTTGGCTCAGTATTCTGGAGGCTGGGAAGTCTAAGAACAAAGGGCTGCACCTGGTGAGGTCTTCCTGCTTCATAGAACATGCTGGAAGTCAAAAGAAGATAAGAGAGCAAGAGATTGAATTCAAAGCCTCAAGCTCTTCTATAATCAGCATTGATCAATTCATAAGGGCGGAACTCTCATGACCAAAACACTTCACACTAGGTCCTACCTCCTGGCTCTGATACAGCAGGGAGTAAATTCTCAATGCATGCTTTTGAGGGGATCCATCAAAACCATAGCAGACTGGAAACACAAAGTACTCTGATGGGTCACTGGTAGTCTTGTCAGCTAACTTCATCACCTCATTCCTCATGGTGAGTTCTCTCATACAGAGAAATTTCATTAACACTAGAGTTGACAAACCAGGTATTTGGTCTCACACCTGTGAGAGATGCATGCACACCCATGTATCATCATGTCACTGGCATTACTTTGCTGTTAGAGGAAAATGTCTCCACCATTGTCTTGAAGCCTTGCTGTAAGATTGGTTTCAGTTGGTGAAATGTGGCTTTCCACAGAGCACTGGGAATCTCAGCCAGGATATCACATGATTTTATTCTGAAAGACCTGGCAGCCATAGTTGAGAGTCAAAACACACATGAACCGCACATTGTAGACCTCAATGGGCCTGGCTTGATGTGACCTTATGGCCACTCTTGGGAAGCTTTGCCTCTGAGTGTTTCTCCAGAGCTTTCATTGAAATGAGCTTTCTCACCATTTAATGGTTCCTGAATGAATAGAAACCCACAGTGCCTCCAACTTCATCCTTGAAAAATGGCTTGATAAACACCATGAAATTTTTGAAATTCCCATGACCAGGTGGCACTGGAGAACATTTGGATGTCCTGTTGCTGATCATGACTGTACCAGACAGTGCCTCAATTGACTGGGTTTCATGAAAATGGTGTAGAACAAAGATGCCAGTAAGTTTGAGCCTGCTGATTAGTGGGCCTAGAGCAGTGGTGCTCAGGTGTATGATAAAACATCTGTGGTGGGGCCATGTGGATTTGCCATTGGCTTTCAAATGGCTTGTGACTGACATGGTGCAGCCAGCAGACCCTTATATGTAAAGACATCTTGATATATGGAGAAGTTTCAGGTCAATGTTCAGAATCAGGTTGCTATGGTCAAGGGGGCAAGCTCTGTGGGATAGAAGCCTGGTTGGTGTATTCTCCTAACACCCTGAGTCAGCAAACGTGACAGAACTCCCTATAGCACTGTGACCCATTTGAACTCCTTGTATTTCATGAAGCAAATAGGAAACTCCCAGTGAATCAACAAGAAACACCACAAAAGTGGAGGATGACCAAAGGGCCTCACAGTCCACATGGGGAGACACTTAGCTCCCAGTGGCCACAGTTTACCTACAAAGAGAGAATTCAGCACTTCTGCCTCATGTTCATTGGAAAATCAGAAACCATGTCCTCCAGGTCACATAGATGCAGACCCAGCTTTGATGGTCTCACTACAAAGGAAGCTAAAGCTCCTGACAACAACATATATTTCAAGCACCCAACCTCAGAGGCAGTTTCTCAAGAAGTCCTTAGGCCAGCAGAGCTCCATGTTTGTGGAGTGTTTAACCTGTCCCTTATTTATGGAAACTCCTCTACTACTTCCAAGGTTGTGAACTCCTGAGCATTTTCCATTTCACATACGTATTCACAGATTTTCTAAGTCTTCTCCTCGAATTGTATCTTACTTGGGGCAAAAGTAATGTCAAGGCATTGTTCTGGATGAGAGTGGGAAGATTTTTGTGTAGCACATATTTGCATACACATTGGATTCATTTTCCATTCGAAATACTGAATCCCTGACACTAACCCATACCCTACTAGACTCTGACTATGAATCCTGATATGACGGAGGAAAATAACCCAAACAGAATAGAAATACAAGCAGTTCAGAGGAGGCATGGTGTATAGTTAGACATGCCTTTTGCATTATAAAGAGCAGGTGTTAGGAATGTAGTCTAATGTAATAGTTCTCCATGTGTTTTTAAAGTTAACAAATATATGAATTTCTGTCTCCCTTTCTCTGTATCCTATTCAGCACATGTATTTTTACATGCAAATGTAGAATCCTACCTGGTTTCCCAGCTACATTCTTGTGAGGTGGCTGACTTGGCAGATACAAACTGTGAGAAGAGATCACTCTTCCTAAATGCTGTTGAAACTGAAAATTCAACCTATGGGTGAGCTTCCTACTATAACAAATTGATACATAAATCCCTGTTCAGTAAAATAAATATTTTTGGATCTGTGGATGATATATATTTCATGATGAATTTCAATTTGCGTATACATTTCTACTTTTTAATGTCTGTGTGTGTGTGTTTTGTGTGTGTGTATATATATATATATATATATACACACACACACTCTCCAGATTTTTCAAAATATAAAATATGTGTGTCTTATTTTATACTCCCTAAATTCATGTTCATGTATGTGGATTTATAATCAACTTTTCACAAGATTATTCTCAGAAATATTCATCCACCTGAAATACATATTTGTTTCCTAGTACTGAAAACTAACTTCAGTAAATGGTGGATAGAAATCCTAACATTTCTACAGTAACTGACCCTGTTTAACTTCAATGCAAGTAGACTCCTATGGGACATGATGTGTATTTTGACATTCATTTTTATTCAACACTGGTACATTACTATTTCTTCAGTTGATTCACATCATAGGATATATATTTTATCCTCAGGTTCACAAATTTCTTGGCATTTGGTTCACTTTCAATCAAATCCTGCTTCAGAACACATGTATTCCTCCATGTTTCTTGACTGGTCTTTTCATGAGACTTCTTTCCAAACACATTATTTTCGATTTCCATAATCACTTTTGAAGCAAAACGCACACATCCTTCATGGTAAACCATCACCCTAATATTACCATTAGATGTACAACTGGTTTTAATGAATGATCATGTATCAATATAAGATTTCCTATATATTTTCAGATATCAATTCAATCCATTATTTAAATTGGAACCAGTTATATTCTTTACTCACAGTATGGTCTATTCATGCATTATCTCTATACTCATAGACCCAACGTACACGTATTTGTACCCCGGAATGCTAATTTAGAGGTCTTCAACATATTGCTCCCAAAAATGGTGGAAGAAATACTCATGTCACCTTATCTACATATACATTTTATCACAGTGATATTCTGGACACAAAATGCAAAGGTCACACTTATGATTGCACCAAAGCCTAATTGGAAAGTGAGCATGGATTACTAAAAACATCCTTGTCCAGGTTGCCTAATGCTCTCAAATGTCAATCCTATTGGTGACTACACATTTGTTTCTGCCTAAGATTATATATTCAACCTCAACCCTGTTGAAAATGTTTAATTCTATTACTCAATTTATACTTTGCCTGATTTCCTAATGTCTATATTCATATCTGCTTTCCTACATATTTTCCCCATTTCATCATTGTGACTGACTCTTCACATGTGCTGACATTTACATTCACTGTCTAACAGACACCCTATTGCTAAAGAACTTTTGGTCCAAATTTCATACTCACTCTTCTTTCTAAACCTAGTGACTATCTTTCTGTACCTACCTACCATCCCTTTTTGACTGGATGTTCTCTTCTACATTCAATAATCCAAGGTACAAGGTCCTATGTAATTGTATATAGATTTAAGGGAGACATCTGTACAGAATGAAATTCAAAGCTAAGTATCCCAATCAAGGGCCCAATGCCCTTCTGGCCTTCAAATCTTACTTAGATTTCTGTTTTCATACATATATTTCACCTCTATATTATTATAAATATCACAGGTTCCCAATACCATTCTTCATCCAGCAGAATAATTCCTAACCCAAATCGAACATGTTCTTAACCCCAAGCATACACTGTTCCCTGAAACTAACTTTACAGAAGAGCAGAGACAGAGTTGGTCTTACAATACAGGAATGTAGGGGATCTTCCACCTGCTGAGAACCTCAAAGGTCCATGAAGAAATGATCCTGGAGAAGATGTAGGCAGCTATGAAGGACCTCAGAGCAAAAGTTATCTTCCATGGCAAACAACCTGGTCAGGATGAAGGGATGTGTCTGAATGAGCCTCTCTCTTCTTAATGTAGACAAGATGGACCAACCCAGGCCTGTGTGGAGAGCTTTTCCTGGGTGCCTATGGTTGATATACCATTCTAACTTGTGAAAGTGTCCCTGGAAGCAGGGGCAGCCTCCATCTCATGGGACCCTTGGAAGCAACTGTTAGGACAAAGTGGTTTCCAAGGCAGTGACCTCATTCAGTTCCTGAAGGAAGTGACCTCACCACACTTCCTTGGTGATGGAACTCTCTGAACTTGGGATCCATGAAGCCAGGCACCCAGAGGCAGTCCCAGTCCCAGTCCCAGTGGGCTCACTTGTTTGGATTTACCAAGGACAGAGTCAGTCTTTCTTGGTTCCTACAGATGTGAGGATGGCCAATTGCCAGGAAAGCTCTGAAGGGGGTCTCTCCTGAGAAATCAGGTAGTGACTCACCCCTGGCTCATGACAACTTCACAGAGTTGGCCAAGGAGGCCAGATCTGAGACAGGACAGGCCATTTCAGGGGAACATAGTATGGCCCACCAGTCAGACGACACTCCAGGTAGTCCCAGACTTTCTTGGGAAAAGGAAGTGGCCTTGTGGGTGTGGGTGTGAGTTTGTGGTTTTGTCTCATGTTCTGAGAAGACCTAGGAAAGGCGGTTTGTTTGGTTTGGAGTGGACTGTTTCTAGCAAGTCTTTTGACTAGTCTAGTGTTGCTATGTCTGTGTATCCCATTGTGTCTCTGGTTGTAGACATTAGAAAAGAGAATGCATCAATGGATGTGTCCTGTCTAGTAGAAAGCTTCCAGCATTCATCCTGCCAAATTTATGAATGGACTGCGGCTCCCCTTATCCATGGGCAACACCTATTATCTTCCTAATTTCCTGTTTTCTTCCTGAATTCTGGCCACTCTCCAGAATAGGCTTATGGTTTTTTGTCCAAGATATGTACCACCTCGAAGCTTGGTGACATGGCCATGTACTGGATAGCTGAAAGGAATGGCGAGCAACTCAGAAAACTCAAATATCAGTAGGCCCAGTAAAGTCTCAGTGGAGAAAGCCTGCTTTGGGCCTTTTGCTTACCTATTGTTCTGTTGCCCTGAATGTCAGCAAGGTCTTTGCTTCAGGGCACCCCATTGTGAAGCCTGAAGAAAACAGTTCTCAAATGCAAAGGAATGGGCATCACCTGTGGCTCTTTGCTTAATTGCTTAGCAAAGGGATGTGTCTGAATCAGCCTCTTGGCCCTGTGTGAGGCTGTGGCTTAGATTGTCAGCACCTGATGGATCTCAAGAAAGATCCCATATGTGCATCCAAAGCCAATATGGCAAAACAGCAGTCATTGTGGATGAAGTCTCTTGCCTTCCTCTGTAAGGTTCCTGACCTCCATCAAGTGAGATTAGGGATCCTTTGGGTCAAATGAGTTCTTCAAAGCCCTGCAGAGGCAAGCCATTAGGTGCTTGGGTTTTCTCATGACTCCAATTAACACAAAGAGTCTATAACCCACCATCAGCAGGTTTTAAAGTGGAGAAGCTGAGCAGTATTAAAGGCAGGCCTATTTGATCCCTCCTGGTTCACAGGAGTGATCATGTATTTTTACATGCACATGTATTTCAGCACTTGTATTTTTACATGCACACATAGAATCCTACCTGGTTTAACAGCTACATTTTTGTGATGTGGCTGACTTGGCAGATATAAACTGTGAGAAGAGATCACTCTTCTGAAATGCTGTTGGAACTGAAAATTCAACCTAAGGGTGAGCTTCCTACATGAACAATATGATACATATATCCATGTTCAGTAAAATAAATATTTTTTGATCTGTGGATGATATATACTTCATGATGAATTTCAATTGGCATATATATTTCTACTTTTTAATGTCTGTGTGTGTTTTGTGTGTGTATATATATATATATACACACACACTCTGCAGATTTTTCAAAATAAAAAATATATGTGTCTTATTTTACACTCCCTAAATTCATGTTCATGTATGTGGATTTATAATCAACTTTTCACAAGATTATTCTCAGAAATATTCATCCACCTGAAATACATATTTGTTTCCTAGTACTGAAAACTAACTTCAGTGAATGGTGGATAGAAATCCTAACATTTCTACAGTAACTGACCCTGTTCAACATCAATGCAAGTAGACTCCTATGGGACATGATGTGTATTTTGACATTCATTTTTATTCAACACTGGTACATTACTATTTCTTCAGTTGATGCACATCATAGGATATATATTTCATCCTCAAGTTCACAAATTTCTTGGCATTTGGTTCACTTTCAATCAAATCCTGCTTCAGAACACATGTATTTTTCCATGTTTCTTGACTGGCCTTTTCATGAGACTTCTTTCCAAACACATTATTTTCGATTTCCATAATCATTTTTGAAGCAAAACTCACACATCCTTCATGGTAAACCATCACCCTAATATTACCATTAGATGTATAACTGGTTTTAATGAATGATCATGTATCAATATAAGATTTCCTATATATTTTCAGATATCAATTCAATCCATTATTTAAATTGGAACCAGTTAAATTCTTTATTCACAGTATGGTCTATTCATGCATTATCTCTATACTCATAGACACAGGGTACACCTATTTGTACCCCCGAATGCTAATTTATAGGTTTTCAACATATTGCTCCCAAAAATGGTGGAAGAAATACTAATGTCACCTTATCTACAAATACATTTTATCACAGTGATATTCTGGACACAAAATGCAAAGGTCACATTTATGATTGTACCAAAGCCTAATTGGAAAGTGAGCATGGATTACTAAAAACATCCTTGTCCAGGTTGCCTAATGCTCTCAAATGTCAATCCTATTAGTGACTACACGTTTGTTTCTGCCTAAGATTATATATTCAACCTCAACCCTGTTGAAAATGTCTAATCCTATCACTCACTTTATATTTTGTCTATATTCATATCTGCTTTCTTACATATTTTCCACAGTTCATCATTGTGACTGACTCTTCACATGTGCTGACATTTACATTCACTCTCTAACAGACAGCCTATTGCTAAAGAACTTTTGGTCCAAATTTTATACTCACTCCTCTTCCTAAACCTACTGACTATCTTCCTAATCCTACCTACTATCTTTTTTGACTGGATGTTCTCTTCTACATTCAATCATCAAAGGCACAAGGTCCTATGCCATTGTATATGGATTTAAGGGAGACATCTTTACAGAATGAAATTCAAAGCTAAGTATCCCAATCAAGGGACCAATGCCCTTCTGGCCTTCAAATCTTACTTAGATTTCTGTTTTCATACATATATTTCACCTCTATATTATTATAAATATCACAGGTTCCCAATAACATTCTTCATTTAGCAGAATGATTCCTAACCCAAATAGAACATGTTCTTAACCCCCAGCATTCACTGTTTCCTCAATCTAACTGTACACAAGAGCAGAGAAAGAGTTGTTCTTACAATACAGTAATGTAGGGGATCTTCCACCTGCTGAGAACCTCAAAGGTCCATGCAGAAATGATCCTGGAGAATATGTAGGCAGCTATGAAGGACCTGAGAGAGCAAAAGTCACCTTCCGTGACAAACAACCTGGTCAGGATGAAGGGATATGTCTGAATGAGCCTCTCTCTTCTTAATGTAGACAAGATGGACCAACCCAGGCCTGCGTGGAGAGCTTTTCCTGGGTGCCTATGGTTGATATACCATTCTAACTTGTGAAAGTGTCCCTGGAAGCAGGGGCAGCCTCCATCTCATGGGACCCTTGGAAGCAACTGTTAGGACAAAGTGGTTTCCAAGGCAGTGACCTCATTCAGTTCCTGAAGGAAGTGACCTCACCACACTTCCTTGGTGATGGAACTCTCTGAACTTGGGATCCTGGAAGCCAGGCACCCAGAGGCAGTCCCAGTCCCAGTCCCAGTGGGCTCACTTGTTTGGATTTACCAAGGACAGAGTCAGTCTTTCTTGGTTCCTACAGATGTGAGGATGGCCAATTGCCAGGAAAGCTCTGAAGGGGGTCTCTCCTGAGAAAGCAGGTAGTGACTCACCCCTGGCTCATGACAACTTCACAGAGTTGGCCAAGGAGGCCAGATCTGAGACAGGACAGGCCATTTCAGGGGAACATAGTATGGCCCACTGCTGGTAGTCACAGACCTACTTGAGCAAAGGAGGTGGCTTTGTGGGTGTGGGTGTGAGTTTGTGGTTTTGTCTCATGTTCTGAGAAGACATAGGAAAGGCTGTTTGTTTGGTTTGAAGTGGACTGTTTCTAGCAAGTCTTTTGACAAGACGATTGTTGCTATGTCTGTGTATCCCACTGTGTAGGTGGTTGTAGACATTAGAAAAGAGAATGCATCAAAGGATGTGTCCTGTCTAGTAGAAAGCTTCCAGCATTCATCCTGCCCAATTTACGAATGGACTTCAGCTTGCTTTATCCATGGGCAACACCTACTATCTTCCTAATTTCCTGTTTTCTTCCTGAATTCTGGCCACTCTCCAGAGTTGGCTCATGGTTTTGTGTCAAAGATATGTACCACCTCCAAGCTTTGTGATATGGCCATGGACTGGATAGCTAATAGGAATGGCGAGCATCTCAGAAAACTCAGATATCAGTGGGCCCAGTAAAGCCTCAGTAGAGAAACCCTGCTTTGGGCCTTTTGCTTACCTATTGTTCTGTTGCCCTGAATGTCAGCAAGGTCTTTGTTTCAGGGCACCCCATTGTGAAGCCTGAAGAAAACAGTTCTCAAATGCAAAGGAATGGGCATCACCTGTGGCTCTTTGCTTAATTGCTTAGCAAAGGGATGTGTCTGAATCAGCCTCTTGGCCCTGTGTGAGGCTGTGGCTTAGATTGTCAGCACCTGATGGATCTCAAGAAAGATCCCATATGTGCATCCAAAGCCAATATGGCAAAACAGCAGTCATTGTGGATGAAGTCTCTCGCCTTCCTCTGTAAGGTTTCTGACCTCCATCAAGCGTGAATAGGGATCCTTTGGGTCAAATGAGTTCTTCAAAGCCCTGCAGAGGCTACCCATTAGGTGCTTGGGTTTTCTCATGACTCCAATTCACACAAAGAATCTATACCCCACCATAAGCAGGCCTCAAAGTGGAAAAGCTGAGCAGTATTAAAGGCAGGCCTATTTGATCACTCCTGGTTCACAGGAAGGGTGATCAGGCCATCCTGACATTAGGCAAATTAGGGGCAAGGGAGCACATTGTGGACACTGTCTTGGGCTGGGCTCCTCATGGAAACCTCCAGCCAGAGGTTATGAGGAGGTTTATTTGGAGAAGATGAGGGCCATGTGGCAGTGTTTTGGTTTGAATTGTGGTCATTTGTGTGGCAGTGAAAGAGATGACTGTGTCCACCTGGGCTTGAACTCTGTTGTGATTCCCCTTCGAGACTGAGTTCTGGAACTGACCTCAGAGAGGTATTCCCATGAATTGTGCTGGGATTTTTTGACGCCACGCATGAGAGTCACCATTGGAAACTGAGATCGAAGCTCAGGGTGACTTTCCACAGAACACTGGGAATCTCATCCAGGATATCACATGATTTTATTCTTGAAGACCTGGCAGCCATAGTTGAGAGTCAAAACACACATGGACCTCACATTGTAGACCTCAATGGGCCTGGTTTCATGTGACGTTTTGGCCACTCTTTGGGAAGCCTTGTTTGTGAGAGTTCTACAGAGCTTTCATTGACATGATCTTCCTCACCATTTAATGGTTCCTGAATGAATGGAAACCCACAGTGCCTTCAACTTCATTCTTGAAAAATGGCTAGATAAATACCATGAAATTTTTGAAATTCCCATGACCAGGTGGCACTGGAGAACATTTGGATGTCCTGTTGCTGATCATGAGTGTACCAGGCAGGTGCCTTGATTGACTGGGTTGCATGAAAATGGTGTAGAACAGAGATGCCAGTAAGTTGGGGCCTGCTTAGTAGTGGGCCTAGAGCAGTGGTGTGCAGGTGTGTGATAAAACATCTCTGGTGGGGCCATGTGGATCTTCCATGGGCTTCCAAATGGCTTGTGACTGACATGGTGCAGCCAGCAGACCCTTATATGTAAAGGCATCTTGTTATATGGAGAGGTTTCAGGGCAATGTTCAGAATCAGGTTGCTATGGTCAAGTGGCAAACTCTTTGGGATAGAAGCCTGGTTGGTGCATTCTCTTAGGACCCTGACCCACCACATGTGACAGAACTCCCTCCAGTACTGTGTCCCAGTTGTACTCCTTGTATTTCGTGAGGGAAATACCAAACTCCCAGTGCAGCAGCAAGAAACACCATGAAAAGTGGAGGATGACCAAATGGCTTCAAAGTCCCCATGGGGAGACACTTAGCCCCCAGTGGCCACAGTTTACCTACAAAGAGAGAACTCAGCACGTCTGCCACATGTTCATTGGAAAATCAGAAACCATGTCCTCCAGGTCACATAGATGCATACCCAGCTTTGATGGTCTCACTACAAAGAAAGCTAAAGCTCCTGACAACAACATATATTTCAAGAGCCCAACCTCAGAGGCAGTTTCTCAAGAAATCTTTAGGCCAGCAGAGCTCCATGTTGGTGGAGTGTTTACCCTGTCTCTTATTTATGGAAACTTCTCTACCACTTCCAAGGTTTTGAACTCCTGAGCATTTTTCATTCCACATATGTATTCACAGATTTTCTAACTCTTCTCCTCAAATTGCGTCTTACTTGGGGCGAGGGTAATGTCAAGGCATTTTTCTGGATGAGAGTGGGAAGACTTTTTGTAGCACATATTTGCATACACATTGGATTCATTTTCCTATTTTCCATTCCAAATACTGAATCCATGACACTAACCAATACCCTACTAGACTCTGACTACGAATCCTAATATGATGGAGAAAAATAACCCAAAAAGAATAGAAATACAAGCAGTTCAGAGGAGGCATGGTGTATAATTGGACTTGCCTTTTGCATTATAAATGGTAGGTGTTAGGAATGTAGTCTAATGTAATAGTTCTCCATGTGTATTTAAAGTTAACAAATATGTGAATTCCTGTCTCCCTTTCTCTGTATCCTATTCAGCACATGTATTTATACATGCACATATAGAATCCCACCTTGTTTCCTAGCTACATTCTTGTGAGGTGGCTGACTTGGCAGATACAAACTGTGAGAAGAGATCACTCCTCCTAAATGCTGTTGAAACTGAAAATTCAACCTATGGGTGAGCTTCCTACTTGAACAAATTGATACACAAATCCCTGTTCAGTAAAATAAATATTTTTGGATCTGTGGATGATATATATTTCATGATGAATTTCAATTGGCATATATATTTCTACTTTTTAATGTCTGTGTGTGTGTGTTTTGTGTGTGTGTATATATATATATATATACACACACACACACTCTCCAGATTTTTCAAAATATAAAATATGTGTGTCTTATTTTATACTCCCTAAATTCATGTTCATGTATGTGGATTTATAATCAACTTTTCACAAGATTATTCTCAGAAATATTCATCCACCTGAAATACATATTTGTTTCCTAGTACTGAAAACTAACTTCAGTAAATGGTGGATAGAAATCCTAACATTTCTACAGTAACTGACCCTGTTCAACATCAATGCAAGTAGACTCCTATGGGACATGATGTGTATTTTGACATTCATTTTTATTCAACACTGGTACATTACTATTTCTTCAGTTGATTCACATCATAGGATATATATTTTATCCTCAGGTTCACAAATTTCTTGGCATTTGGTTCACTTTCAATCAAATCCTGCTTCAGAACACATGTATTCCTCCATGTTTCTTGACTGGTCTTTTCATGAGACTTCTTTCCAAACACATTATTTTCGATTTCCATAATCACTTTTGAAGCAAAACGCACACACCCTTCATGGTAAACCATCACCCTAATATTACCATTAGATGTATAACTGGTTTTAATGAATGATCATGTATCAATATAAGATTTCCTATATATTTTCAGATATCAATTCAATCCATTATTTAAATTGGAACCAGTTATATTCTTTACTCACAGTATGGTCTATTCATGCATTATCTCTATACTCATAGACCCAACGTACACGTATTTGTACCCCGGAATGCTAATTTATAGGTTTTCAACATATTGCTCCCAAAAATGGTGGAAGAAATACTCATGTCACCTTATCTACATATACATTTTATCACAGTGATATTCTGGACACAAAATGCAAAGATCACACTTATGATTGTACCAAAGCCTAATTGGAAAGTGAGCATGGATTACTAAAAACATCCTTGTCCAGGTTGCCTAATGCTCTCAAATGTCAATCCTATTGGTGACTACACATTTGTTTCTGCCTAAGATTATATATTCAACCTCAACCCTGTTGAAAATGTCTAATCCTATTACCCACTTTGTACTTTGCCTGATTTCCTAATGTCTATATTTATATCTGCTTTTCTACATATTTTCCCCAGTTCATCATTGTGACTGACTCTTCACATGTGCTGACATTTACATTCACTCTCTAACTGACATCCTAGTGCTAAAAACTTTTGGTCCAAATTTTATACTCACTCTTTTTTCTATACCTACTTACTAGCTTCCTAATCCTACCTACTATCCCTTTTTGACTGGATGTTCTCTTCTACATTCAATCATCCAAGGTACAAGGTCCTATGCCATTGTATATCAATTTATCTGAGACAACTGTGCAGAATGTAATTCAAAGTTAAGTATCCCAATCAAGGGCCCAATGCCTTTCCGAGCTTCAAATCTTACTTAGATTTCTGTTTTCATGCAAATATCTCACCTATATATTATTATAAATATTGCAGGTTCCCAATACCATTCTTCATCCAGCAGAATGATTCCTAACCCAAATCGAACATGATCTTACCCCTAACCATACACTGTTCCGTCAATCCAACTTTACAGAAGAGCAGGGACAGAGTTGATCTTACAATACAGCAATTAAGAAGATCTTCCATCTGCTGAGAACCTCAAAGGTCCATGCAGAAATCATCCCTGGAGAAGATGTAGGCAGCTAGGAAGGACCTGAGAGAGCAAAAGTCATCTTCCATAACAAACAACCTGGTCCAGATGAAGTGATGTGTCTGAATGAGCCTCTCTCTTCTTAATGTAGACAAGATGGACCAAACCAGGCCTGTGTGGAGAGCTGTTCCTGGGTGCTTATGGTGGATATACCATTCTAACTTGTGAAAGTGTCACAGGAAGCAGGGGCAGCCTCCATCTCATGGGACCCATGGAAGCAACTGTTAGGACAATGTGGTTGCCAAGGCAGTGACCTCATTCAGCTCCTGAGGGAAGTGACCTCACCTCACTTCCTTGGTGATGGAACTCTCTGAACTTGAGATCCAGGAAGCCAGGCACTCAGAGCCAGTCCCAGTGCCAGTCCCAGTGGGCTCACTTCTTTGGATTTACCAAGGACAGAGTCAGCCTTTCTTGGTACCTACTGATGTGAGGATGGCCAAATGCCAGGAAATCTCCGAAGAGGGGACTTTCCTGAGAAAGCAGGTAGTGAGTGACTCACACACTGGCTCCTGACACCTACACAGAACTGGCGAAAGAGGCCAGATCTGAGACAGGACAGGTAATTTCAGGGGAACGACCTACTTGGGGGAAGGAGGTGTCTTTTTGTGTGTGGGTGTGACTTTGTGGTTTTGTCTCATGTTCTGAGAATAGGTAGGAAAGGCAGGTTGTTTGGTTTGGAGTGGACTGTTTCTAGTAAATCTTTTCACAAGGTGAGTGTTTCTATGTTTGTGTATCCCACTGTGGTTGTAAACATTAGAAAAGAGAATGTATCAATGGATGTGTCCTGTCTAGTAGAAATATTCCCATCATTCATCCTGCCCAATTTATGAATGGACTGTGGCTTGCCTTATGGATGGGCAGCACCTACTATCTTCCTAAGTTCCTGTTTTCTTCCTGAATTCTGGCCACTCTCCAGAATAGGCTCATGGTTTCGTGTCCAAGATATGTACCATTTCCAAGCTTGGTGACATGGGCATGTACTGGATAGGTGAAGGGAATGGTGAGCATCTCAGAAAACTCAGATGTCAGTGTGATCATTAAAGTCTCAGTGGAGAAACCCTGCTTTGGGCCTTTTGCTTAACTATTGTACTATTGCCCTTAATGTCAGGAAATACTTTGCCTCAGAGCAGCCCTTTGTGAAGCCTGAAGAAAACAGTTTTCAAATGGAAATGAATGGGCATCACCTGTGGCTCTTTGCTTAATTGCTTTGCAAAGGGATGTGTCTGAATCAGCCTCTTGGCCCTGTGTGAGGCTGTGCCTTAGATTGTCAGTGTCAGCACCTGATGGATCTAAAGAAAGATCCCATGTGTGCATCCAAAACCAAAATACCAAAAAAGCAGTCATTGAGGATGAAGTGTCTCGCCTTCCTCTGTAAGGTTCCTGACCTCAGTAAATTGAGAATAGGGATCCTTTGGGTCAAGTGAGTTCTTCAGAACCCTGCAGAGGCTAGCCCATAGGTGCTTGGGTTTTCTCATGACTCCAATTCACACAAAGAATCTATACCCTACAGTCAGTAGGCCTCAAAATGGACAAGCTGAGCAGTATTAATGGCAGGCCTATTTGATCACTCCTGGTTCACAGGAAGGGTGTTCAGGCCACCCTGACATTAGGCAAATGACAGGCAAGGGAGCTAATTGTGGACACTGTGTTGGGCTGAGCTTCTCATGGAAACATCCAGGCAGAGGTTATGAGACGTGTCTATATGGAAGAAGATGAGGGCCATGTGGCAGTGTTTTGGTTTGAATTTGATCATTTGTGTGGCGGTTGGAATAGATGACTGGGTCCACCTGGGCTTGAACTCTAGTGTGATTCCCCTTGGAGACTGAGATCTGGAAGTGACCTCAGAGAATTATTGCCATGAATTGTGTTAAGATTTAAGGAGGCAACACATGAGAGTCGCCCTTGAAAACTGAGATCTAGGTCCAGGATGGCTTTTCACAGAGCACTGGGAATCTCAGCTAGGATATCACATGATTTTATTCTTAAAGACCTGGCAGCCATAGTTGAGAGTCAAAATACACATGGATCTCACATTGTAGACCTAAATGGGCCTGGCTTCATGTGACCATTTGGCCACTCTTTGGGAAGCCTTGTTTGTGAGAGTTCTCCAGAGCTTTCAATGAAATGAGCTTTCTCACCATTTAATGGTTCCTGAATGAATGGAACCCACAGGGACTCCAACTTCATCCTTTAAAATTGGCTAGATAAATACCATGAAATTTTTGAAGTTTCCATGACCAGGTGGCACTGGAGAACCTTTGGATATCCTATTGCTGATCATGAGTGTACCAGACAGTGCCTTGATTGAATGGGTTTCATGAAAATGGTGTAAAACAGAGATGCCAGTAAGTTGGAGCCTGCTGAGTAGTGGGCCTAGAGCAGTAGTGTGCAGGTGTGTGATAAAACATCTGTGGTGGGGCCATATGGATCTGCCATTGGCTTCCAAATGGCTTGTGACTGACATGGTGCAGCCAGCAGACCCTTATATGTAAAGGCATCTTGTTATATTTAGAGGTTTCAGGGCAATATTCAGAATCAGTTTCCTATGGTCAAGGGGGAAAGCTCTGTAGGATAAAAGCCTGGTTGGTGCATTCTCCTAGGACCATGAGTCAGCACACGTGACAGAACTCCTTCCAGCACTGTGTTTCAGTTGAACTCCTTGTATTTCATGAAGCAGATAGGAAACTCCCAATGAAGCAGCAAGAAACACCACAAAAAGTGTAGGATGTCCAAATGGCTTCACATTTCACACGGAAAGACACTTAGCCCCAGTGGCCACAGTTTACCTACAAAGAGAGGATTCAGCACTTCTGCCTCATGTTGATGGAAAAATCAGAAACCATGTTCTTCAGGACACATAGATGCAGACCCAGCTTTGATGGTCTCACTACAAAGGAAGCTAAAGCTCCTGACAACAACATATATTTCAAATGCCCAACCTCAGAGGCAGTTTCTCAAGAAGTCTTTAGGCCAGCAGAGCTCCATGTTTGCGGAGAGTTTACCCTGTTCCTTACTTATGGAAACTCCTCTACCACATCCAAGGTTGTGAACTCCTGAGCATTTTCCATTCCACATATGTATTCACAGCTTTTCTAACTCTTCTCCTTGAATTGTGTCTTTCTTGTCAAGGTATTGTTCTGGATGAGAGTGGGAAGATTTTTGTGTAGCACATATTTGCATACACATTGGATTTATTTTCCTATTTCCTGTTCGAAATACTGAATCCCTAACACTAACCCATATTCTAGTAGACTCTGAGTATGAATCCTAATATGATGGAGAAAAATAACCCAAACAGAATAGAAATACAAGCAGTTTGGAGGAGGCATGGTGTATAGTTGGACTTGCCTTTTGCATTATAAAGTTTAGGTGTTCTAAATCTAGTCCAATTTAATAGAAATAGTTCTCCATGTGTTTTGAAAGTTAACAAATATGTGAATTCCTGTCTCCCTTTCTCTGTAGCCTATTCAGCACATGTATTTTTACATGCACATATAGAATCCTACCTGGTATCCCAAGTATATTCTTGTGAAGTGGCTGACTTGTCAGATACAAATTGTGAGAAGAGATCACTCCTCCTAAATGCTGTTGGAACTGAAAATCAACCTACAGGTGAGCTTCCTACTTGAACAACATGATACATAAATCCATGTTCAGTAAAATAAATATTTTTGGTTCTGTTAATGATATATATTTCATGATGAATTTCGATTGGCATATATATTTCTACTTTTTAATGTCTGTGTTTGTGTTTTGTGTGTGTGTGTGTGCGTATATATATACACACACTATATATATACACACACACACACACACACACACACACACACACTCTCCAGATTTTTTAAAATATGAAATATGTGTGTCTTATTATACACTCCCTAAATTCATTCATGTTTATGTATGTGGATTTATTATCAACTTTTCACAAGAGTGTTCTCGGAAATATTCATCCACCTGAAATACATATTTGTTTTCTAGCAGTGAAAACTAACTTCAGTGAATGGTGCATTGAAATTCTTATATTTCCACAGTAACTGACCTAGTTTAACATCAATGCTAGTAGATTCCTATGGGACATGATGTCCATTTTGACATTTATTTTTATTCAACACTGGTACATTACTATTTCTTCAGTTGATGCACATCATAAGATGTCTATTTCATCTACAAGTTTACAAATTTCCAGGCATTTGGTTCATTTCAATCACTTCCTGCTTCACAACACATGTACTCCTGTATATTTCTGGACTGGTATTTTCATGAGACTTCTTTGCAAACACATTATTTTCGATTTCCATAATCACTTTTGAAGCAAAACTCACACACCCTTCATGGTAAACAATAACCCTAATATTACCATTAGATGTATAACTCGTTGGAATGAATGATTGTGTATCAATATAAGATTTCCTATATATTTTCAGATATCAATTCAATCCATTTTTTAAATCGGAACCAGTTATATTATTTATTCACAGTATGGTCTATTCATGCATTATCTCTATATTCATAGACCCAGGGTACACCTATTTGTGCCCCCAAATGCTAATTTATATGTCTTCAACATATTGCTCCCAGAAATGGTGAAAGATATACTCATGTCACCTCATCTACATAAATATTTTATCACAATGATATTCTGGACACAAAATGCAAAGGTCACACTTGTGATTGTACCAAAGCCTAATTGGAAAGTGAGCATGGATTACTAAAATCATCCTTTTCCAGGTTTCCTAATGCTCTTAAATGTCAATCCTATTGGTGACTACACATTTGTTTCTTCCTAAGATTCTATATTCAACCTCAACCCTGTTGAAAACGTCTAATCCTATCACTCACTTTATACTTTGCCTGATTTCCTAATGTCTCTATTGATATCTGCTTTCCCACATATTTTTCCCAGTTCATCATTGTGACTGACTCTTCACATGGGTTGACTTTACATTCACTCTCTAACCGACACCCAATTTCTAAAGACCTTTTGCTCCAAGTTTTATACTCACTCTTCTTTCTAAACCTACTGACTCTCTTCCTTATCCTACCTACTATCCCTTTTTTACAGGGAGCAGTAGAGGCCCCACCCTCCCCCGCTGCTTGCTGGCTTAGGATCTATCTTGTCCCCTGAGAGCCTGTGTATGACATACCACCTCACACCTACCCTCATTGATGATATCACATGGCCAACAGGAAGAGTCACCAAAGATTTGGGAACAATTGGAACTTGCCTCCTTTTTTTGGTAAAAATTTCAGATAGTATAGTCTCTTTAGCAAATTACCTGTTAGTTCCTCAAAATGACAAACATGGAGTTACCCTATGGGCCAGCAATTCTACTTCCAGAAATCAGTACAAGAAAAAAAAAGAAGAAGAAAGAAAGAAAAGAAAAACGTACATCAGCACAAAAGCTTGTGTTAATGGCAATAGTCAAAGAGCAGGAAGTTGTGAGTGTGTCAATGAAATGTGGCATATCCATACCATGCAAGATCATTTGACAATGGAAATAAATGAAATCGTGATGCTTGCTATATCGTGAAAGAAAACATTATGTGCAGTAAATGAAGCAGCCATGAAGAGCACATGTTATATGATTACATGACTAAATTTATATGAAGTGTCCAGAACAGTCACATCTACAGAGATTGGAAGCAGACTGATAATTTTCCTAGGACCACAGGTAGGAGGGAGGGGATGGATTGTGTTGGTGGGAAGAATGGAAAGCTACTAATAATGGGGACAGGGCTTCGTTTGTTGTTGAAGAAGATGCCAATATTGATTTGGGTGATGATGTACAACCTTGGGCATATATTGAAAATTGTTCAGTTGCACCTTTTAAATGAGTAAGTGGTATATAACATGAATTGTACCTTCAAAAAAACTGTCAAAAATTGAATTGCATGTAAAAAGAATGGTATCTTGATATGAGAAAATCTAGGGACTGAGATGATTTTCACTAAGGTAAAAATAAGAGCATCTGGGCATGGTGGTAATTACAGCAGCTGGGGGGACTGAGGCAAGAGGACCATGAGTTTAAAGCCAGCCTCATAAAAGTGAGGCACTAAGCAACTCAGTGAGGCTCTGTCTCTAAATAAAATACAAAATAGGGCTGGGGATGTGGCTCAGTGGTAGTGCCCCTGAGTTCAATACCTGGTACCTGCCCCACCCCAAAAAGCAAAACTATCTCCCAATTCAATAATTATTTATTTACAAAGAGTAACCAGTCCAGCAAATGATAGTTACCTATAGAACAGATAAGGGGGAGAAGTTATTTTTTAATGTCTTTCCCCACCCCTTTTCATTTCTAGTGGTTAGGATGGTGCATGATAAATATAAGATCCTCAATAATTGTTTGCTGACTTAAATTTTATTAGAAACAAGAAATCAGGAGTGTACAGAGGAGACTTGACTTGCTCTGAGCCACTCACAAGAACAGGAACAGAGACTGGAATATTCTCCCTGCTTTCTGACTTCCTTCAGGGTACTCATGGCTGGGTCTACACAAATGTGGTGGTAACTGTGTCCACTTTATGATTTGTATATAGCCCTTGCTGTTCTGCTACTGTAACTTATTTTTTTAATGGGCATATTTCTTTCTCTTCTTCTCTCCCTGCTCCTCCCTAATCGATCCAGGTCCCTAATCCCAGGGGAAACAGGATTATCTTTCTTCCCATCGAGGGCAGAGTTATCTGTCCCTGAGTATAAACCCACCATAGGAACTAAGTCATCCAGACTTTGGAGATGACACCAGAAGATCTCAGAAATGACTTTCTCCCAAATTAACAAGTGAATGTTGACTGCACTGGAGAACTCTTGGAATGTACCTTTAAATCACCTCCTTAAAACTCCCTGTTCCTGCTGATAGAAAGAATCACAGCCTTTGGGACAGAAGTCCCTTGTGTTTCTCCTCTGCTAGCAAAGCAATGAAACTTCTTTTTCCTTTTTCTCAAAACTATGTACTCATTATTGGATTGGCATTAGGGACAAGGACCAAGCTTTCAGCAACATGGTCAGAGTTCAAACATAATCCTTGGTCTCTAAGAAACTTTTCTTTGTTTTTGTTTTGGCTCAGAATCTCACCAGCAAAAAGAAGGGTGGAAAAAACCAGAAGGAAGGCCATCCCTCATGTCCCTAGTAGATAACAAACCACTTTTAATCTGCTCAATGGGGATTGGCTGGGGGACACCATCCAGAGCAGATTGTTCCTCTTGCTACATTCTGTGGCATAGTGGCAACTGGGTGGGTAGGACTAGGAGGTGAGACTCACAAGGCTGGACGGATCCGTCCAGGGGTTGTCAATCATAATTAACTTACCTTCCTAAGACAAGTCACACCTGCGATGAATTGCGTCCCCATTTGATTTGTATGAAAGTACAGAGGATGGAGTCCTGACCATGCTGGATTCTCCTTTGTGTGCCAATAAAATTTTGTTATCTCACTAGTTTTGAAGTTGGGTATTCTTTTACTTGCAATCCAAATCATCCAAAGAGGGGTGAAAGAGGTGAAAAATGACAATTTTGCATTCTAATACTAAAAGGCACAATGTCGATTTTATAGCAAAAGCGTGTGGCATTAAATTTTGGATAGAAATGGTGAAACCCTCACAGAAGGTCCTGCCTTCTAGGAGAAAGGGAACCCTCCCTTTCCTCAGGCCCCCCAACCCAGATAAAAGGGAAGAGGAAGAAAGCAAACATGGTCTCCAAGGGCAACCAAAGGAGAAAAGGAGAAGCACCTCAGGAGAGGCCCTTCCTGGCGTGCTGGCTCACGGGAGAAACGGAAGTGTAAGAGGGCCACAGAGATGTCAGACTCCCCCTCCTAGGACCGCCCCTTGGGCTCACCACGTCCTGAAGACTCCCTCTGGGACCTGCAGAAGTGAATGGAGTCATTGCTCCTCCTTGGCTTTCCCAGTTTTGGAGTTGGTGGGTGGTGGATATGGGTGGTATGGAGATGAGGGTAAAGAGAGACCAGCTGGAAGTCAGGACATGCCTCGTCAGAGTGAGAAGACTACATGAACCCACTGTTCATGGGGGCAGTGAGGAGCTCAACACCCCCCCACCCACCGTGGAGGGCCCTCAACCTCTCCCCAGAAGGGGAGAGAATCCTGGATGTTGTGCCCAGTCTCATGAGGGAGCAGAGACCAAGTGGTCAATGCAACTCCAGCTGAGCCCATCCCTCCTTCTCCTGCTCAAAGTCTGTAGAAAATGAGGTGTGAACCATCTACGAGGTGTGAACCCTCAATGGCAACACAGAAAAGGAGAAGGAAACAAGATCCAACAGAACAGAGCCAAACAGGACAGAGCCAAGGGGAGTCTAGATCTGCCAAGTGCAGAGGAGATACAACCCAGGGAGCGAGCTGTGTATGTGAACTTGACCCAAATGTGCAAGCAAAACACAAACACAGTGTGAAAGAAATTTTAAGTGTACATAATTAAAATGATTCAGTAAGAATATAAATTTGATTTTTAAAAGTCTCAAAGATCAACTGAATAAACCAAAGAAAATAATAACTAGTGAATGAGATGGAGAGAAGTCAGATGTAAGTAAATAACTTGAGGATCAATAAGCCCATCTCCAGGTAAGATAGAAAGGGCAAGCCATGAAGCAGACCCTGCTGAACAGCTAACTACTGATTAAAAAGGGAAAGAAAGTCACTATAAACACAGAAGTAAAAAGAGATGATAGCAATCCAAGAGAAAATAATAGATATGGATGACAAAAGATTAATCCACATTCTTGAAGATGAGGACCCAGCAAATGGAAAGGTATTCAAAATAACACACAACGAATGTCCTGAGCCAATAAAGAGCACATTGTGTTAAAAAAACAGAAGATACAGATTGATCCATGGCCATACATGTCCTTGTTAAGTCTCTTAATTGCAGAATAATAAGAAGTATCCTCTAGGAATCCAGGAGGACGAGGAAGAGCTGTAGTTTGGATTGGTTTGTCCTCCACAGTTTCATTCCTGGCAGCTTGGTCCCCAGGGTGGTGGCACTGAGGAGGGAGGACCTTGAGGAGTTTGATGGGGCCTAGTGCAAGGTGGCTACATCATGGGGGGCTCAGCCTTAGGAATGGATTAACGTAGTTCCTTTGGAACCCAGTTCGTTTCTGTGATAGCAGGATGTTATAAGAAGAGCAAGCCTGGTCCAAATCTCTCTGTGGCCTCCTGCCTCACCATGTGACTCCTTATGTACATGTTCCCACCATTGTGATGTTGTTCAGCATGAACCAAAGCAATGGGGCCACCCAATCTTGAACTTCCTGTCTACAAAACTGTGAGCTAAATAAATTTTCTTTCTTTATAGAGTTCCTAACCTTGGGCACTTTGTTATAGCAACAGAAAACAGACTAAGACAGCAAGTCATCCAAAATTAGAGCAGGGGACTGGCTACTCTGATTTTTCCCCAAGCAACTTTTCCTGCCAAACAATAAGGGAGTTAAATCTACCTAATCTTAGTTGAGAGGATAGAGGACCAAGGAGCAATGTGGCCACACTTGATATTATTCCCATGTAGTAATAATGGTAATAGACTTGTACCCTCAGTTTTGGGAGAACTGAAAGATTCAATATGTGCTATCACTTGTTGAAACCAATAGAGAAGTTAGGAATGGCAGAGAGCTGGTTAAGAAGGCCTGGGTGTGATGTGGAATCCTTTCAAATGCATAAGTAAGGATAAACAACCAAGGGGTGATGGCTACAAAAAAAAATGAAGTAAAATTTAAAACACTCGACAACTTCAAACTTCTATGAGTAACTCAACTTGGAGGATTAGGGAAACACAGTATGAAGGAATTAGCTCATGACAGCAGGGTTAACCAACACTGTCCAAAATTAAACCTTACTGTTTAAAAAATGACTAAAACTGCTTATTTTCACTTGTCTCTGGCCTTATTCAGTGACATCATTCCAGAAATGACACACATTTTTGGTCAAGTAATTTCCACAGAGTCAGTAACTCTTCATTTCTCACACTAGGATTTTTGTTCTATTAAATCTAAATAGAATCGTATTTTATATGGACATAAATGTATGATGGAGGTATCATCTTTGAGAGGAAGCCATGTTCATCCCCTCCACGGCCTTGTGTGAATATGGAAAGAGAGAATTCTGTCATGGTCACCTGAGGTTCCTGATGGAATTTTCTATTTTCTTTGTATTGTTCTTTATGTCAAGAATATCCTATTATTATTTGCCACTGTGATGAAAATAAAGTTAATTTTTTAAAAATTAAAGACTTTATTTATTTCATTTCTTTTTTTTTTTTTAGGTAAGCTTTAGCTTCACAGCAAAACTGAGGTCCTGGTAACATTTGTGTGTAGGCTTATCCTTTAGTTGGCTTGTTACTTGCAGTTTTGGGGGTCAAACCCAGGGCCTTGATAATGCTGGGAAAGCACTCTACCACTGAGCTACACCCTGTGCCCATGTGGAGATAGAAGTTTTCAGGTCCTTTAGGTAGATACCAAGTAGCATAGTTGGTGGAGCATCGTATCCTAGGAGGGGTTGGGATCCTAGGTGACCACTGCAACTTGCACTCCCCCCAGCAGGGTAAGAGAAGCTTGAATCCTCGAAGCATGTGGTATTGTCAGTGTTCTGGATTTTGGCCAATCTAATAGGGGTGTAGTGGGATCTCACTGTCATTTTAATTTGCATTTCCCAGTGAAAAATGAGGTGGAATATTATCTCATGAGCTGCTTTGCCATCTGTACGTCTCTCTCTGGCAAGGTGTTGGGTAAGATCTCGGGCCCATTTTTAATTGGATGATTTGTTATGGTTGAGTTTTAAAAGTTCTTTTGTAGATTCTGAATGATAATCTACCAGATGTGTCTTCTACAAATAATGTCTCCCAGTTTGTGGCCTGGCTTCTCATTCTCTTGATGATTTTTAAAAACGATGGGTTTTGATTCAAAGACAGGCAAACTGGTCAATGGAACAAGATTAGAGTCCAGAAAGAGGAACAACGTTTGATGACTGCTATGATCATTCAGTGAGAAAGTTGACATTTCATTTCAGTGGAAAAAGAATTGCTTATCAAAACTGGTATCATTGTTCATTTGGGAAAAACCAGGTGAATTTCACATAACACGGTATATACAAGGTTATACAGATCTCAGAGGGAAGCAAGAATATTAAAAGTTAAAAATTAGAAATATTAGAAGAAAGTGTAGGAAATTGGTAAGGTTTGGTGCCATATTTTATTTTTAAAAAATTTCCAGATTCATTAAAGTATAATTGACATATAAAAATTGCATTTACTGTGTACAATGAGATGTTTGATATATGTATACATTATGAAATGATTATCACAATGAAGCTAATTGGTATCTGTCAGTTCAAAGGGTCCTAGTGTGTGTGTGTGTGTGTGCATTTTTGTGCATATGTGTGTGTCGTGAGGACACTAAAGATCTTAGCGATTTTTAAGTGGGCATTATTAAAAAGGAGTTTAGAAAATAGATGGATTTTTGCTGGGCGCAGTGGTGCAGCCTGTAATGCCAGTGGCTTGGGAGGCTGAGATAGGAGGATCGGGAGTTCAAAGCCAGCCTGAGCAATTTATGGAGGCTGTAAGCAACCTAGCAAGAATCTGTCTCTAAATAAAATATAAAAAGAGGTGGGGATGTGGCTCAGTGGATGAATGCTCCTGGGTTCAATCCCCAGTACCAAAAAAATAAATTAAATAAAATAAAAATAGATGGATTTTAAAATCAAATGCATTTAATTTCAGAAAATCACAAAGATTAGGTAAGTCATAAAAGTAAAAGAGAAAAGTAAAAATGAGGACCATATATACAAGTATGATAAAAAGATTGTTAATATTTTTTACATTTAAAAAATTTCCTTAAAAAAAGAGAAAAATAATTTTCTATAAACCAGGCATGTGGTGTATGCTTGTAATCCCATCAGCTCAGAAGATGGAGGCAGGAGGATTGCAAGTTCTAAGCCAGCCTTAGCAATTTAGTGAGGCCCTATCTTAAAAAAAAATTAAAAGGGCTGGGCATGTGGCTTCATGGTTAAGTGCCTTGGGTCCAATCCGGGGTGGGGGGGGGCGGCAGGAGAGGGGCAGTTCTTATAAATGAGTCAGAAATCAATTAACCACTCAGTAGAAAAATGGACGCAGGATATTAAGCAAGCACATTATAAGAATAGTGCAAATGTCAAAAACTCAGTCTCCCTAGAGAATAGGAAAATGCAAATAGATGCCAGAGATATCATCAGGCATCCTTCATACCACAAAAATGGAAAGTATGAAGAAATGAGATTCTCCACAAGGGAAAGAGAAAATTGTTTAAATATGTTGAAAATCAATTTTTTAAATGTACATAATATTTGGCCCAGACATCCCAATTTTAAGATGCTATACTACAAAAATAACAGTATAAGCACATAAGAATGTATCACAAAGAATCCAGCATGCAAATATAACACCTCCAAAAAGAAGAAAAAAGAAAAAAAATGAGGGTAAAAGATCATTGACAAAATAATTGAATAAATTTTTCCATAAATAAAATTTTTTCTAGATCTATAATAAAACTGAAATGTATTTAAAAGTATGTTTGCACTGTATTTGTGATGAAGAATAAATTGATCCTAGGAAAATCCACATTTTCATCATACATTATCAAACACTGGGGACATATAGCAAATGCTACAATCTTCAAAGGGAAGATAAGAAGTTATAATTAAAGATACAGAATAAGAATGGTTTGGATCTATCAATAACACTTGAAGCAAGAAAGTAATAAAATTGTGAAGAAAAAATAATTGAAAGACTAGAAAACTATACAACCCAAAGCATCTATCAAACATGAGGGCAGAAACATTTTGGATATGTATGGTCTTAAAAAGATCTAGTTCCATTTAAAAAAAAAAAAACCTACTGTGTGTGAGAGGAATATGAGACACACATATTCCAATGCAAAAGAAAGGTAAGAGGAAGCAGGAAACAGAAAAAAAAAATTCTTAAGAAACTGTAACCATGAATTGATAAAAATCGTACTCCAACTTATAGCTCAAAGTCATATTACTTGTGTGGTCCAAAACACTTAAACTGAGTATTTACCTTAAAATGTCCAAAGACTAGTTGTGTCCTGTGTTTCTAACAGAAGCAAAGGCAAATTCTCTTTCAAAGAAAACACTTTCTTCTTAGATATCAACGAATCCCCACAAATACTTTTTCAAGACAACAAATGGCTCCCAGTCAGCTATCACCAAGTATCCAAGGAAAATACTGGGTACCCAGAAGCAGTAGAAGCAGTGAGTCAATATAGACAGATGAGGAGAGACCTCATGTGTTTGGATTAAGCCAGCAGAAACAGAAAACAAATATATCATATATACTATTTTTAAAGAAATGTAAAACATAATAATCTGCAAGAAAAGGGAAAGGAGATTTTAAAAAGTGGTTGTGTTGGAGACCTGAGTCTGGAAATAACTTAGATATATTACAGTGAGAGATTGAAAAACAAAATCTACAAAGGGGAGAAGAAAGGGTGGAAGAAATGGACTGATGTGTAGGAAGATTGTTTTCTAGCTATTTGGGAGATGACTTTAATTTTTTTTTCTAAAGCCACTGCAAGCATAGTAATCAACACGGAAGATGTCTCGACGTGGGGAAAGACTACAGCAGTGCTGAAGGGGCGCTGGCAGATGAGTCTAGAACTTCACCTCACCTCCACCAGGTGAAGCCCTAAAGAAGCCCTTGATCTAAAGCAAAATCTCGGTTAGCTCTTTACAGGCTGATCCAAGGCAGGACTCCTAGAGCTGGTGTCCAGCAACACTACCAGCTCTGAAAACCTCCTGTGGACAACCGAGATTTTTGCTGACTTGTCAAAGCAACATTCAGTCTAATGAATTTACAGATAGAGACATAATAAAATCCTCCATATAGGTTTAGAAAAATGAATGGAAGAGCCATTCCAACAAGATTTGAAGTGGAAAAGACTAAGGGGCCCAACTGAAGGTCAACACTCCACATCCCTTTATTGCTCTCCACAGTGATTATAATCTGACATACTGTGTATTTTATTTGGATTATTGTGTTTGGGCTCAGGGTACAGATTTTTTAAAAACAGGAATTGGCAAATAAGTGTTATCAAGAAGACTTGGACACTGTTTCATGGGAACATTTAATGTCCTGTCAAAACCTACATAATATAGAGATTCTCCAAAAAGAGCACAGTTATTTGGGAGTAGCAGATTTTGCAATGGGAATACATGAGCCATAGGAAGCTATAAGCATATTCAAGGAGGTTTAGAAAAAAGGTGGAGATTCAAAGGCAAGATGAAGAGAACTGTTTTTATTAGTACATTTGGATTAAGCATGAGAGTGGGATTCATTGTGATGTTCATGCATGCACATAATAATTTGATCAATTTCACTTTCTAGTCCCAGCCCTCTCTGTCCCTCCCCACCCCCAGAGCCCCTTCCTCAATTCTACGGGTCTCCCATCTGTTTCCATGGGATCCCTTTTCAAAAATATTTTTCTCTCTAGCTTCCATATATGAGAGAGGACACTCATTCAACTCTTGACTTTCTGGGTCTGGCTTATTTCATTCAATGGTTCCATTCATTTTTCTGCAAATGACATAATTTCAGTCTTCTTTAAGACTGAATTAAACCCCATTGTGTATACCTATCACATTTTCCTTATCCATGAAATAGGATAATGTTATAAATTACTTTGATCCTGGCTGTAAGGATTGCTAACAAGAGTGGCATCTACCCAAGGTTGAACAGGCAGCTGCTGGACAGATACCCTCAAGCAGAGCCTTACAGTATGAGGTTGTGGTGGTCTTTGTGCAAGATGGTGGTTCTAAAAGGTTCTTGTGACAGTTCTTGTTGAGATCACAGGTGGGTGACATTCCCTCCTTCACCACCCTCTGGGCTTTATCATGCATTTAGGTTAAGGTTTGACAAAAGAGTCACAGTTTAACAATAAAAAGGATGGGTGGAAAGGGAAGACAGGTTTTAACATTTTAAGGACCTTAAAAAAGAATTACCCTTAATATGATTACATATAGACCCCAAGACTAGTTGTGGATGGAAGGAAGTGGATTCAATGGAAAGAACTTTGAGATCATTAAAGCCCTCAGAAAAACAGCCCTTTGGGCAGGCGGGACCCACCCACTAGATGTTCCCATAAAGGGAGCTCTTTGGGCTCTGCGGGTCTCTGGGCCACAGCATGAGCAGGTAACTTGGTAACTGTTGGAACGTTCCTTTCTAAGACACTTTCTTGTTTTCATTGGGTATATCATAATGTTCTGCCCGCACTGAGTACTTCTCGCTGTGTATTTTCTAGCCAGTTATATCTTCCATTTTTTGTGAACATGATGACTTTGGTTTTCCTTGACAGCATTGGAAAGTACCTGTGTGCCCTACTCCAACCCCAAGACCCCAGGATTATTTGTCTGAGTGTCAGTAATTACGACCCTGCTCTATTTTCACATTATTTACTTTAGCTCAGGGGTCTGCAAACCTCTAGACCGAATCTGTTCCATGGCCTGTTTCTGTGCAGGCCCTGAAGACAGAATTTTTTTAAATGTTTTTAAAGGATTGTTTTAGAAATAAAGAACTTGGTGATACTGATGTTAAGGGGTCCCCCAAAGCCTGAAGTATCGCTATCTGGCCATTTACACAGAAGGTTTGAGGACATCCCTGGTTGGGTGCCCACCTCCCTAGACACCTGTAGAGATTTAAGTGTCTTCTGAGTTCTTTTAAGTCTGACATGGGGTCAGTGTTTCTCTGTCCCTATTTTCCCATTTCTTGCACTGGTATTTACCACACTTTCTCCCTTTGTTCTCTTTCAGCTGGTGGAACATTATTCTTACAAGCCAGATGGTTTGTTAAGAGTTCTTACAGTTCCATATCAAAAAATTGGCACACAGATGGGTGAGTTCCCCGGAACCAGGGATATCTGACTTTCAGGTATTGGTCATAATCAACCATGTTTCAGATTTGGTTTATTCCAGGCTCCTATTGGATGAGGCCTGGTTCTTACTGAGTGATTAGACGTGCCGTCAGAGTGCTCCCATTTTAGAAACCATGGATTTAAAAGACAGCCAGTCCCTTTAACTTAAAAAAAAATTCATTCATTTTAATTGCATCAGTGTGAAAGCTAGTGAAAGAGGATAAAAAGAAATGGGTGCAGAGGTCTGTAGTCTTCTCAAGAATCAGTGTGGTGCAGACTCATTGATGGTGTGGGGTGGAGGAGGGGACAATGGTGGTGGGTGTGTGTACAGAGGAAGCCTTCCACACTCTTTCTAACCAGGAGATGTTACTTTTGTAGCTCATCAACAAGGACCGACTGCTCATCCTGTGGTAAGTGCCACTAGACATGCTTCTGGCAGCAAAGCAAATGTTTATTAGCACAAATGCAAAGCAGAGTTTAACTAATAAGAGTAGTGTTCATTGTTTTGATTGTACTTCACAACATACCCCTTGATGAACTGGGATTTCTGTTGAGTGTTGGTACAACCAACCTATTATCAGTGCTAGGCTAGACAAGTTTTCCTAAATTCTTGGTTGGGTTAAATTCTCTCTATTTATTATCTATTTATTTATTTATTTTTGGTACCAGAGATGGAACCAGGACATTTAACCATTGAACCAGAATCCTAACCCTTTTCAAAACTATTTTGTATTTTTTTTAAAGAGAGAGAGAGAATTTTTTAATATTTATCTTTTAGTTTTCGGTGAACACAACATCTTTATTTTATTTTTATGTGGTGCTGAGGATCCAACCCAGCACCCTATGCATGCCAGGGGAGTGCGCTACCGCTTGAGCCACATCCCCAGCCCCACTATTTTGTATTTTGAAACAGGGTCTTGCTAAGTTGCTTAGGGCCTCACTGAATTACTGAGGCTGGCTTTAAAATTGTGATTCTCCTGCTTCAGCCTCCCAAGCTGCTGGGATTATAGGCATATAGCACATACCCAGCTAAATTCTCCCTATTTTCTAAAAGTATCTAAAATAAGGAAGAAACCCCCATGTTAAATCAGAAATAGGCCCTCTGTCAGATTTGAGAAATGGAAACATTTCATTCAAGTTCAGCCTTGAACTCTGGATTAACACATATGCAGGGCCATATGTGTAATCCACAGGGCCACATGTATAGCAGGGTGACTTGGCAGGTAGATAAGATGTCTCCCAAGTGATAAATTGATATCAGGGAATTAGATCTTTCCGAGTAAACTGGTTAAACAAAAGCTTAGAGGAAGGAGAACTGGGAGGTGGATGATTGGTGAGATTTCAAAAGAAGTTCCTGGAGAAGGAGGGAGACTGTGAGTGTGGCCCAGAGCTCTTGTCCTGGCTCATGTCCACAGGAGGTGAGAACGAGGCTTCTTTTCCTCTCCATCAGAGTTTTCTCAGTGTGTGCCTGAAGCCTCTGAAGAGAAACCCTGCCTTTCTTCTCCTTCTAGACTGCTAGGAGCTGACTTATATTCAAGGCAGGAATTGATTTTCTCATTCCTTTGGGGTACATCAGTGTGGACTTTCTGTGCCCTCTAATGCCACCAGGCAAGTGGGCCTTCTGTACCTCACTTTGTGCCTGATACCCCACCCCTTACCCCCAAAAGCCAGATCCAAAGAAAGCCACATTGAAATGTATGTTCTGCCAGGGGCGATTGCCACTTGGGATCTGAGTCTTTGTTGCAACCAAGGAGGCTGCTCAGGGGTGGAAAAGATTTCCCTAATATTTTTCTAGTTCTTTCTGCCCAAGTAGTAACCTCTATAGGAAGCATTTCAAGTGGCCAAGAGTCAACCTCACCCGCAGGGTAGGGAGGGACTCAGCCGAGCTCTTCAGGCATTAGTCTCCTTTTCAAAGTCATGATGTTGTATCCAGTTGAAGTCAGTGACCGCCGTCCTGTGGCAGCCACACTCACAAAGTGCAGTCGTTGTCAGTGGGACATCACGTGTCCAGGGCTTCATAGAGTCCAGGGCAGGCCCTGCCCGGGAAGGCTGCCTTCCCCCAGCTCCAGGCCCAGGTCCCCTCACGTCCTTGGCCACCTCCCCGACACAAGATTTGCCAGATGGCCAAGGGAAGGGGCATGGTCCACGTCTCCAAGCCCCACCCCTTTTCATTCATCATTTCACTTATCCTGGCCTAAGGCCTACGTGCTACCTCACAGTCCCCAGCTGATGCGTCATCCCAGAAAGGAACACTTTCACCATGTACCTTGACCAGAGCATCCTGTGTTTACCTTAATTCTATGGCTTACAGGCAGATGGCTCAGGGTTCGACCAGGGAAGCATGACCAATAGGAGATATATGTACACACACAGAGAGCACACTTGTGACATACATGTACACATATATTCACACATGCATACATGTGCACACATATACCTATCTGTATGCATATGTGGTATGTACACACACTAACTACATAGATTTATACATGTATGCACATATATATGTGTTATATATAACATGGGCTCCACATGTATAGTAATGTATAGTAATATGCATATCCATACACACTCATAATTTATCACTGTACACACAGATGTATCACATGAACTTACCTTACAAAATCATGGGGGCAGGCTTAGCAAGTCCAATATCCATGGGGCAGGTTATTAGGAAAGGAAGGTCTGAAGCAGGTTGGAACCTCAGAGGCATGTCCAAAGCTGTTTTCCCCTGGCAAAATCAGTCATTGTCTCTTTGCTACCCTTTCTCTTTCTTGGGAAACCTATATTCTCTTCCTAGGGACCCTCAACTGATTATTTCAGGCTCACCCAGGATAATCTTCTTAACATAAATTAACTGTTTAGGTGTGGTGATTAAGTCTGCAGAACTCTTTCACTACAGTGCTGAGACTATTGTTTGATTCAATGACTATAGCTCAGGGTAACTAAGTTGTCATTTCAAAAACCCATCACCATGAAAAACCAATAAAACAGTCCTGTGAGATGACAAACCTCTGTCATTTTCTAAGTAGGCTTAAGCCAGCTAAGGTCCCTCACAATAGCTAAGGAAATACCTAGAAAATAAGATTTAGTATACCTTTTTAGACTACAGAGAATGTCTAAAGAAAGTTTAAGAATCTGTAAATATGACTACATAAAAATAGAGCAATATACACATGATAAGAACCATAACTTTGCCAAAAGAGAAATGTAAAAACTGGGAATACGTATTATAAATAGTAACAATGACATGTATAGAATATTTATTTCCTTAATATATAAAAAGATTCTATAAATCAATAAGGGAAGTATTAAACTATCTAAGAGGATAATGGGCAGAGAATTTCAGTCAGTAATTGAGAGTAAAGTAAACATATATAGTTTTTAATATATTAACTGTTGCTCAAGTTTATAATAAGAGAAATGCAAGTTAAAACTATGGCATACATTTAAAACTATGGTTATACAGTTATGGGAGCAGGCTAAGCAAGTCCAATGTCCAGGAGGCAGGTTGTCAGTAAGGGAGGATCACGAGTAGGATGGAACCTCATGATCCTGTCCAAAACTGTTGCCTGTATGAAACTGAGACTGGTCCAAATCTAAAAGCTTAGTATGTTGTGTCTCAAGGGTGTAGTGAATTACACTACACTTTATAAGAGAAAAAATGAAAGGATACAATCTACAAGAAAGGCAATTTTGTGACATCTATGGAAATTAGAGGTACATAAAACAATCATATCACAGATGTATATATATGAAAGTGCTCATTCTAATGCTGAAAATTGTCAAATTCCTGTAATAATTTAAATGTCTTTCAATGGGAAATAAATGTTATCAGTTAAGTAAAATTGCTACTGTGAGAGAAGCTGAAATGTAGAATTATTTCCAAAATACAATGTTAACTGTTAAAAAGCAAAGTCATAGATAAATAGATAGATAGACAGATAGATAGTATTGAAATAGTGTGAAATATTCTAGAAGAATACAGAAAATGCTGGCAATGCTTCAAGTTTTCATAGATGCCAAAAATATCAGTAGATAATTGGTAAGGTAGCAGGATTATATTATTTAAAATAAGGATTAAATATTTTAATGATTCATCAGGAATAATCTAGAAGAATTTATACTTATGTTCTCAAAAATGGATGAGGAACTTTCCATTGTTTAACTGTTCATGATTAAAGAATGGTGACAATTATGTCAAGTAGCCCATCTGTTATACTCAGGAGTAAACAACTTTTAACTTGTTAATTTGCTTAACATTAACAATTGTTTTTAACAATTCAGATAAAAAATATGTGTTGGAACTTAAAGTAACTCTAGCATCTATACAGCTAATGAAAAGTATGCTTTGATTTTCAAATGATTAGAGAATTTGAAATTTTCATAATAAAATCAAGAGTCAGATGCATTTTAAGCTTGTCTTTAAAAATTAGTATCACGTTTGTATTTACTTATTTTTAATTTATTTTTTAGTTATAGGTGGACATAATGTCTTTATTTTACTTTATGTTGTGCTGAGGATCAAACCCAGTATCTCACGCATGCTAGGTGAGCGCTCTACCTCTGAACCAGAACCCCAGCCCATATGTTTATATTTATATAACTGAATTTAACTAAAGAATATAAGTCCTGGGAGTCCTTACATAGAATCATATTCCTCATGTCATTAGTCCTGGAATTCTGTTTGTCTTTTTTTAACATAAGCACAAAACTGTATCCATCCTCTAACCCCAATATTATCCATAATTATAATGCACTAATAAAAACATTGATAAAAATGTATCCTATTAAGAAAAATGAGCAGAATTTGACCATCAGCCTTAAAGACCCGAAGGTGGCTTTTCAGTTTTGCATTTCAAAGACACATTTCCTAAGATGATTAGACTGAGATGTGTCCCCAAATTTTTCATTAAAACCCACTTTTTTTCCTGTTTTACTCAACACATACATAGGTAATTGAGATATTTAAAAACATTTCTCTAAATACTCATTTCCTAGGGCCCCACAGAGAGAACAGGAAGACAGAAATTCTCCTGGCACATATTTTGACTTGGCAGTGCCAAGCCACCAGGCTACATCACCGAGAAAGGGTGTCCATGTGGTTTTAGAGGGACAGATTTTACACCTTTACTGTCACATAAGAGAAGATTCCTTGTGCAGATCACGTGTGCTTTTGTGCATCTGAAACAACCCTAATACTGACCCACAACCTGGAATGACTGTGGTCATTCCACTGGAGACTACTGGTAGCCACGCATGGTTTACTGCAGCCAGTAGCTCTGAAGTTGACTGGCTGCCATCACGATTATGTGCTCACCTATATGACCACAGCTGCCTCACTTGAAAACACCTTTCAAGAACCTGACAGTAAAAATCAGGATCGAGATAATAAACCGGAGGACACTTACGGTACTGGGAAACCAGGAAACTCGGAATTAGCTTATCTCTCTGTGCCATAAGAGCATTCTTTTTTTTCCCTACTCTTGTTCACTTCCAAATTCCAAGCACTTAAATAAAAAAATTGTCAAAAATATTTTCTATTTGCAGTTAAACCTAAACTATATAATATCAGGGACCATAACTTATAATCAAACTTGACTTTTAAATTATTTCTATGGAATAGGCTATCATCACCTGAATTGATGAGATTTAAAAATTTCCAGTTTCTCTTTGGAAAGTCAGAAGCTCAGGTAGCTGGTGCCACCTAGTGGTGCCCAACAGCTGTGTTCTCTGTTTTGAGTGTTGGCAAAACTGGGTAAAAGGAACTGTCTGCATTTCCTTTAGGCCTTGTTGTTCTCTATGGAGAAAAGATAATAGTATTGATCAAGGCAGAGTAGATTTCCCAAACAAAAAGCAGAAAGAAGGTGGAGAGTAATAGTAATGATTACCAGCCATATGTTTTTTCACTAAAATTAACATTTCATTAAATGTTACGCAATAATAGATACCTTCATAATTCATCATTATGACTTTGTGTTTACTACGTACAGAGGCCTCAGATTGTTCTCGTCAGCTGAGTTTTCACTTCCAAGGTTTAAGCTGTTGTTGTGCTTCTACCAGATGGCCTATTGACCCCTTAGGGAAAGGTGGAACTTGGATTTGTATCATCTTCATCATAAAATGGACATTGCTTTCTTGCCTGACTCAGTGGGAACCCCCCATTTCTGCCACAGAATGTTCTGCCAAGTGCAGTGCCATCTTTTGTTCCAAACGGATCAGGCTCCAGAAAGCAGGGGTGCTGAGGATGAAGGCATCCAGATAGGAGAGAGCTGACGTGGTTAATGGAGGGACTCGGGGCTCTCTGTGGCTGAACTCTGAGACCTCCTTGTCACAGGGTGGTCTGTGTGGGGCAGCATAGAATCAAGCCCTGAGCCACCTTTGCTGAAAATATGGAGGCCAAATTTCCAGAGGAGAGCCCCAGTCTATTTCCTTGTCCATAATAAGCCCTGAAAGACAAGGAGTATGTAACACACGGCCTATCTGAGTCTGAGGTACTCACGTGCAGGACTTTAGATTCCCTGGGTCAATCAGTACTAATTCCTACTTAGTCCTTATACACTGTATTCTTTCCAGTATTTTTTTAAACAACTTCACCTCTGTTTTAAGACTGTTTCTGCAGGATTTCTATGTTAGGTATTTGCACTGTGATTTAGTTGTAACAAGTCTTTTTGAGGTCCCCTTGCTCTGGAGAACATTCTACCGGGGGGAGGCTGAAGCCTCAGGATAGTGTCCTGAGTGAGCAGAAGACAGTAGTTCTTAAGGCAAGGATTCATGGTCCCTTACTCCCTGGTGGCCTATCCTGGGGCATCTTTTAACTCTGTGTCTGTTCGAGTTTTGCCTTGGGATCTAGAATTTTCATATAGGGAAAATCAAAGTATTCGAAATTATAGTAAATGTTAACCTGAAAAACAACTTTTAAAAAAGTATTCCAGCTTAGAGTTTGTTTGAGGGAGGGAACTCAGCAGGAAGGATGGAGAACAGGGTAATTGTATTATAAATTGGAAGTGAAATCATATACAATGTTTAAAAGAGGCAGATTGTCATTTGGAATAATCTGTACCTACTCCCCTCTATTAAAGTCTGGAGAGAAAACTCGTTTTAGCATCAATATTAGGTTACACTTGGCACCTCCCATTTATAAGGAGTAATTTTCTTTCATCCACCTGCCCACCCATCCATCCATTCACGTGCTTGTTTAACACATTTTTATTGAGCACCTATCATGCATATGGCAGACACTCATGCAGGCAATGAATAGTATACCTCGGGGAACTTTTGTCATTTTTGATATGTCATAGTTCTTTTAAACATTTCAATAAGAATGCTGAGATGATGCATGAGAACATAGATCTGATGATATCCCTCTGACAGATAAGACCTCATGTCCTTTAGCCTCACCACTGTGGGAGGCCATGCCCTCAGCAGGAGAGGAGGACATCAGGATGCACTGAGATGCACAGCCAGGTGGCCCTGTGGTACATTATGACCGCACTGTTACACGTTGGTTTCTGAGCCTATAACTAATAAGGCAGATGAGGATTTAGTATGTCCTGTAAGATAAGTGACGGTGGAATGTTAAGCTTAAGTGTCTCTCTTTTTCTTTAAATTTCTCCCAAATCTGGTGTTATCTCATTTCCTCCTGGCCAGTGTTTGGGATAAATAAAGTTGCTACTCAGTTCATACCAATGGGGAGTAGGGAGGGATTTGGATTGTGGATTTTCTGTGAACTAAATTTAGTAGCAATCACCTTGATTTTTTTTTAAAGAGAGAGAGAGAGAATTTTTAATATTAATTTTTTAGTTTCCGGTGGACACAACATCTTTTTTATTTGTTTGTGGTGCTGAGGATCGAACCCAGCGCCCCATGCACGCCAGGCAAGCGTGCTACCACTTGAGCCACATCCCCAGCCCAATCACCTTGATTTATCTTAAAGGTGAAGATGGGTCAGGAAATTCAGGATAAATGTGTTCAAGAAGGGGAGTCCTTAGGAATATAAGGAGTAGATTTTTCACCCATTTATTTCATGATGCAAATTGGTATTAATCAAATGCATATTATTCAAGTTTGTAATGACCCGCAAAGCTTTGTTTCAGATGGGCTTCTGTTACCTTCCTTCAGGTAATCAAAAAACATTCCTCATCTCACAGGATTCATAGCTTTGCGATGGCCCAGGTTGGTGGCAGCCAGACTTTGGGACCTGTAGCTTCCTGGCTAGGGCTATCTGCCAGCATCGACTCAGATGGTGCTAGATGTCCCTTGCGGCCACAGAAGCAGGTGGCAATAAAATGTACCTGCACGCTTTGGACTTAGGAAGTAGATGGTAGCAGCTGGTGGGTATTGAATTTTCCTTTTAAAATAACTTCCATGTAAAATAAGATCAGAGAGACAGAGTTAGAGCAGGAAAATAAATCCAAGGGGAACATGAAAATCCTCAGCATCTTTTGGTAGGTGGGAAACTGATGTGAAAAGCCACAGAAGTGGAGAGGGAATTCTAGCTGAACGGAGGGGTTGGTCTCCCCACATCCTCTGAGACCCCAGCCGGACCTGAGCTGCATATACTCCTTCCACGATCCAAACAGTCGCTGGAAGAATGAGATAACCCTTTTTATTTTCCTTTTCGTTCTTCTGAATTCTTTCCTTTGTCTTCCCTGCATAAGTTCAACTGTGATTATTGGAAAATAAAAAATACTCAGACCTATCTGAGTGTGTGTCAGTAAAAAAAGTGACACGGGGTCATCTGTGTGCTTCAGGCTTCCCCATCCCCCAGGACTCGGCCAGAGAGCGCTGCGTCCTTCAACCCTAATGAGCCAGAACGAGGACACTGGGCTGTGGAGAGAGGTGAGAAACACATTTTTATTCTCTGGACATTCACAGAGCAAAGTGTATGGGCACTTGTAAGTGGGTAGAGTTGGCTCCAAAGTTCAGTGCATGGTCTGTAGTTGTGAGACGATTGTCTCGTGGTAGCAGCGATGTCATGTGTCCGTGAGCAGGACCGGCCTGTTGAATGAGATAGTGTGCTACCATCAAGACCCTCTCCATAAACTGGCTGTGTGGACAAAATCCATGAGTCTTCTTCCGAATGTCTCCCCTTGGAATTTGGCATCTACTCTATTTGCAGTTCTGAGAGGGTCATGTTCTTGGAAAGCCCTGTGTGTCCACTGTTAGTTTTGAAGAAGGTCTAGTCAGAGGTATGGGCATGGAAGAGACGTGTGGGTCGCTCGTATTCCAGGTGTGTGGAGGGAAACTAACTCTATGAGGCCGTGAGGAGACACAGTTCCTGGAGATACCCCCATCATGGCATGGCCTCAGAAGTGGGGCCTTTGGAGGGTTTCCTTGGGTCCTCTAGGTATCTATCTCCAAGTTTCTCTTTTTGTTAATGAACTTGGAGTCTGTTTAATGCTATAAAAACACCTTAAGGCAGTGCTTTAGAATAATGAGAACCAGTTATATCTCATTTAATTAACTTTTGTAGGTCGGGATTTGGACCTGCCCCATGGGGTAGACTCAGGCTGGACCCTGCAGGTGGTCCAGGACAAGGCCAGGGCAGCCCGTCTCTGTCTCCCCCATGTACTAACTAGAGGTCCTCTTGGTTTGGTCCCTGTGAGTGGGCTACTGTGGACTGTCTCACAACACAGTGGGCTCAGAACACCTTGCATGTCACCTCAAGACTTCAGGAATGAGGTTTCCCACAGACGAGGCAGAAGTCGTATGTCCTTGAAAGTCACACACATCACTTCTCCTGCGCTCTACTGGTTGACACAGCTGTAAAGGCCACCAAGGAGCGGTGACCTAGGCTGCACCTCTCAGCAGGAAGGATGTCCCATCACTATCAGACCTAATTTAAAGCCACCACAGCCCACTGTTCCATCTGGGGTTGAGGACCCTTTCCTGATGCCTCCCGGCCCTGCCTTCAGTTCTCTGTCACACCCTACATTCCCACGGCGACCAAAGGGGTGACCCTCACAGGGAATCCCACCTCAGGGTTGCGTTTCCGGACTGTGTTGCAGGTCCCCAGATAGAAGCCATGCCCATGGACACAGAGGTGTACGAGAGCCCCTATGCGGACTCCGAGGAGATCAGGCCCAAGGAGGTCTACCTGGACCGAAACCTGCTCACTCTAGAGGACAAAGAACTGGGCTCTGGTAACTTCGGGATGGTGAAAAAGGGCTACTACCAAATGAAAAAGTAAGTAGCGGTGCTCCATTATGCTATCATCCTCCCCCCATGAGCAAACGTTCTAGAAACTTCTAAGAATACATCTATGATATTCGTTTAGTCCTGAACTTAAGATCCAGCCTGACATGGCTGAGTTCTTTATACATCATA
The DNA here is from genome assembly GCF_052094955.1 of Ictidomys tridecemlineatus. NCBI lineage: Eukaryota > Metazoa > Chordata > Mammalia > Rodentia > Sciuridae > Ictidomys > Ictidomys tridecemlineatus. Next base: position 127,548,105 of record NC_135481.1, on the reverse strand, counting down.
AAGTTTGTTTATTTCCGGTATTCTTATAATGAGAGCATCCATTATGTGTACTAACTATGGGTGTAGGAACTATTTCAGTTTTAGTACATACGCCTTATAGAAAAATCGGGGAATGGAAATAAGCAAATGTGCGAGAACAGCATATTCATACCCAAACACGACCACTCTTAAAGTACACTTAGTTATGTGTATTTTTTTGAAGTTTAATATGCACCTGTATACACACATGAATTATCTTATTTAAATAAAACAACAGTAAGGCGTTCTTGCTTATTTGGGGGGATTTTATAATGTGTCTCAATTTTCTTACCTAGAAAATTCTTAATTCCAAATACCATTAGGACAATTTGTATTTTTTTTCTTTCTGGTATAATTGAAAATCACAATGTACCATAAATCAGTTAAAATTCCTACATTACTAAAATGACTTTGCATCTTACTTGATCTTTAGAAGGAATCCCACATAGAATGTCCTGTAAAAATACTGATTTCTAAAGTCCTTTGAGACAAACCCTCTCTTCAGATAGGTAAAAAACACTAATACAGGTTTGATAGGGTTCATTGTTTCATTCTATTTGCGATGGAAGAAATTTTGGTAAAAGTGATGTTTTCTTGAGTAGGTAATTTGCATGATTCAAAGATCAGAAATATAGATGAGGACTAGGGCTGAAGCTTGGTTAGCATATGAGAGGCCCTGGGTTTATCCCCAGCAATGTAAATGAAAAAAGAAAAACATATAGGCAAAAGCACACACAGAAACCCTTGCTTCTGAGGCTGCCCCTCCATATGTGTATGTATATTCATGTGAATTTACCATATGTGTGTACATATGCATAGCATATGTGTATGCGGTATATATATATACACACACATTGTCCACGATGCTTATTTTTATATATGTATATATTCATAATCTTTTTTTAAACTGAATATTAATTCTCATGTATTTAGGCACACATTTTTTCAACTTGTTATAGTTGGCCATATTTAAATTCCTTGCTTAATTAAGTATTAACATAGACATAGGTACATAATTCCCACTAGAGAGTGTGGGGAGGGAAGAGGCTCTCTAGGTTAATTTGGGGCAAATAACATCTTCACCATACTGAGTCTTCTAGTCAGTAAGCACAGCAACCCTTCCATGAATAATGAATAATCACAGTTTTGTTTCCTCCTGTCCAATCCTTGTGTTTGTGTGTGTCTTATGTATTAATCAGGAACCGTAAAGCAATGCTTGATAAAAGGGGCCTGGCCACTGATCCAACAGAGAACACTTCCTATATTTTACCATTAGGAATGATGTTAGCTATAGGTTTTAGCTGCTCTCTATCAGAATAAAGAAGTGTTCTCTTATTCCTGCACTTCTCAGAGTTTTCTCTAAGAATGAATGTATGCCGAATTATACTGAACACTGTCCCTCCACTGAGATCACCATATGGCCTGTCTCCTTTATTGTGTTTATATGGTGGATGACACTGATTGGCTTTCGAAAGTTAAAAGCACCTTGCATTCCTGGAATAAACTCTCCTTGTTCGTTATTTGTTCATTATATATTTTCATAAGTTACTGAACTTAGTGTATTAATATTTCTCTTAGAATTTTTACATCTGTGTTCATGAAGGATCTCCGTCAATTTGTTTTCTTTTCTCATAATTATCTGATTTTTGGCATCAGAGTAATGCTGGCCTCAAAATGAGTTGGGGAGTTTCCTTCATCTAATATTTTTCTGGAAGAGTTTGTTGTTTCTTTCTTATACATTTGCAAGAGTTGAAAGATTTTCATTTCTTAATTTCGACCCCTGCCTCACACCATACACAAAACCAGTTCCCAATGGGTGGTAGACCCAAATGTGAAAAGCAAAATAATCAGCTGTGTAGAGAAGGCATAAAGGGGTAACTCCATGTCCTCAGGAGGGTCCAGGGAGTTTTCTGGGGTGCTGTAATGTTCTGAACCCGTCTGTGTGAAAGCAACCACCATGGTCAACTACTGACATTCACCAAAGTCACAAGTGCTTTTCTCTCTAGTGTGTCAGAATGAGTCTCCTGTTCTTTTTTTTGATCTATTTTATTGGATAGTTCTCTTTTTATTTTTCAGTTTGGGGGCTCAACAAGATACTTCCCATACTCCTGGGAATTGTATCACAGAGAGGTGCAGTTTTTCAAATCACGTACAATTAAGTTCTATTATTTTATTGAGGCCTCACTATATTAGAATATTTTCAAGAGTTCAACATGATCTAGGTGGTGCTTTTTGTTAGAATATTTTAAAAAATCTTAATTTTTGCAAACTAAGTTGAAGCTTGCTTAAAATTAACAAATTTCAGATGGAAAAAGAAATATTTTTTCCACCTATGAGCTTTAACAATGTATGTTTCATAATTCTGCACTGAGAAATTCATTTTCCATTGCTATTAAAGGAATCTTATGATCACATAATCTTGATTGGTAAATCACAAGATGTTACAGAAATCCATGTATGTCATGGTTGGTTTTATGTAGATGCTCTTTAAATATTTTACCATTTAGGGGTTTTGCTTGGTTTGGGGCATTCTTTAGCATGGTCCCCTACCATTATTTGTAAGTAATGTGGTGTTACTCTCTTCATCTATAAAATAAAAGAGCATGGTTAGAAGACTAGGCATTCATCACATGGCATTATAAGATGCACTCTGTTACAGATTTTTTTTTTTTCTACCAGAGTTTGAACTCAGGGGCTCTCAACCACTGGGCTACATCCCCAGACCTTTTTTAACATTTTATTCTGAGACAGGGTCTTGCTAAGTTGCTTAGTGTCTCACTAAGTTGCTGAGGCTGGCTTTGAACTTGCAGTCTTCCTGCCTCAACCTCCCAAGCCACTGGGATGACAGGCATGAGCCACCATGCCTGGCTGTTGTAGGTATTTGCATAACATCACTTCTGCATAGGAATCATGCTTCATGGAAGGTAGTTTTGTAGACAGGAGTCATTCTGGAAAGTTTCCTACAGGTTAAGCCCTGTTTTTCAGAGTGGTGAAAACAGTGGCTGTGAAAATCCTGAAAAATGAGGCAAATGACCCCGCCCTGAAGAAGGAACTGTTAGCAGAAGCAAATGTCATGCAGCAGCTCGACAACCCCTACATCGTGCGCATGATCAGCATCTGTGAAGCTGAGTCCTGGATGCTGGTCATGGAGATGGCAGAGCTTGGTTCGATCAACAAGTATCTGCAGCAGAACAGGTATGGCAATGGGCCCAGAGGCCAAGATGCTGTGCCTGGAGGGACAGGGTCCCTGCTGAGCCCAGAGCATCCTGAGTTCTATGGGGAAACCTCGCCCTTTGCACCTTCCCACGGTAGTCGATGCTCAGAAACCTAGAGAGAGGAGGCACTGTCTCTGGGTCCAGTTACTTAGAGATAATCTGTAATCCACCCATTTTTGTTCTCCTTTACTTATTCTCTGCCTACACTTCCAGTTCAGCAATAGAATCAGCCCCTCAGATGATTTGGACAAGAAGTCTGCCCTCTCTGGGAAGAACATGACCACACCTTTAAGCTACCTTCCTTGCAATTCAAAGCATGCTGTGAAAATCAAACCTATTGAATATCAGGAAAATGGAGTTCCATCTGGAAGTGTTGTTATGTTAACAAGGTTGCCTCTGCTGCCTCTGTGTAAGATTAGGGAATGAAGAGTCTCATCTTCGGTGTGCAGGAGGAGTGAGGGTAACTATCCATGGTTCCTAATAGCAGCCTTGTGGTTTTCAGGCACGTCAAGGATAAGAACATCATAGAGCTGGTTCATCAGGTTTCCATGGGAATGAAATATTTGGAGGAGTGCAATTTTGTGCACAGAGATCTGGCTGCAAGAAACGTATTGCTGGTCACTCAACATTATGCCAAGATCTTGGCCAACTGGAAAGTGTAACAGGATTTGTCGCCAAGTTATTGGGACAAGTGTCACAGAAGGATTGACTCTTTAGGTTCCTAGAAATGTCCAGGGTTCTCATAAATAGAGAAGGTGCCCTGAATGGTTAATGAGTGAGTGGCAGAACACAGGGGACAGGGTGGCTCCAGACACAGGTTAGTGGGGTGCTGTGGAATCTTCCCTGAGCTGCACCACCTACAGTAATCAGAAAAATCCCCCTAGAGGACAATGCCCACACATTCACCCTTTTTCTGAGAGGCAGTACGTGACTCCAGGAGGTGGCAAGGGGATGGCGGATGTCAGTTATCTTGGGAATAGAAGCAGGCACTGGTTGAACTTGCCTGCCCCAGGGAGAGTATTTGTGACTAGCACCTGCTCCCACACAGCCCCCTCCTTGTGCCATTGCTCATAAAGCAGCTGCCCACTGGGGTGCAGGTAGGACCTGAGCAACCTGAGACAGGTGTCAGCAGGAGCCCATCTGAAGGCCCAGGGGAAACAGCAAAGTAAAGTGCAGTCTGGAAGGAAGGGCACCAGGACACATGGCAGAAGGAAGAGCCTTGTAAAGCAGGCATCAAGTTGGAATGCCATGGCTAATAGAAGAGAGGACAGCCAGTTGGGAACAAGTACTAAAGGAAGACATGGAGAAATACACATCAGAATATGAATGCCGTCCTCAGTATCTACTGCTGCTGCATGAAAGACCACTACAAACTCAGTGCAGGGAAAGACCAACCAGCACCCATTTACTGATACTAAACTGGTTGGGCTCAGTGGGGACAGGGTGTTTCTGCCCCGCCCAGTGACTCAGTTTACTAAAGGAGCTGGGGATCCAACTCCATTGTGCTCATTCGTACAGCTAGAGACTGACTGACCACAGCCTGTGGCCTGGGACCTCCACTGGGCTGTGGGCCAGCAAACTTCTGTGTAGTGCCTCCTTGTGGCCCTTGGGCTTCCTTGCAGCATAGTGCCTACAGGAAGCAGGGTCACTTTTCCCTGCTTCTGTTGGTCACTGCAGCCATAGCTCACCCAGATTCAAGGGACAGGATGGACAGATTCCCATGATTGGGAATGTTGACAGGTTTTCTATTTTGTTTACCTGCAGAGTCTGTTTCTTGTAAGTTGCTTTTCTTTTCTGTTTTGATTCGTTCTCTTTTAATCTTTGAAGCATTCTGCAAAGACCTAGTAACCTGCTTGTGCTTGGATGGGTCCCTTGAGAGGAAGAGCAACATACAACTGGTGGTCGATTTTAAAACTGCCACAGATATTAGATATTAATGTACAGTTGAGGAGCAAACCAGCAGATCTCTGAGAATCAGAGAAGGAGAAAAAGGAGGACACTCAGAAGTAAGGACCCTGTTAGAAGCAGTGAGAAAGGACCCAACACAACTGAAAAGATAGAGATAGGGAGGCTTTTTAAGAAAATTTATATTTATTCTAATAATCGAGTTGAGGAGGCCATAAATCTGGCAAAATAAAACATAAAAGAATCAAGAGTTAAGTCAGATCACAGAGAAATGATAGGAATGGAAGCACATGAGCTCCCCAGTTCCTGGGGAGCCACACATGGCAACCTGCTCCGGGTGGTGTCACAGCTGTATTCACAGTTCCCTAGATCCACAGCTCCCCACAAGGGCAAACATAAACACTCAGTGTTGTGCACTCTAGCAGGATCGGATCTGTAACAGCAAATCCCTGGAAACCATCTTGTGTCCTCTTAGTGGGAATCGGGCTCCGTGAGTCCTGACAGCTTCTTAGGAAGCACACACTGCAACTTTCAGAAGTAACATTATTTTGCACGTTTCAATCTAGAGCTGTGTCCAAGATGCATGGTTAAGTAGGGAAATTAAAAGTAAGGTACAGAATACACATGCCCTAGTTTTATTACCAAAAAATACATATTACCCGCTTATGCTTGTATCTAGCTTGTTCTTGAAAGATACATCAGATCCTATCAAAGTTGCTTGTATCTGTAGAGAAGCTGGAGCTAGTAATGGAGAGAGACTGACTTTTCAGCATGTTTAGGATGTGTTAAAGGTTTACCTGGTTATTGGTTCAAAATTCAAAATGAACTTGAATTAGCACACCTGACTACATGGTTCACAACATTGAAAATCAGAAAATGTAAAAATAATGCATCACACGATTAAGACAGCAGTATAGTTGGTTGTGTAATTTTGAGAAGTCTAAGGGTATCCTACCATCTCCATAGTGACATCCCCAGATTGCTACTGCTGACCTACATCAGTGAAATGAAATCAGTTTTCACTGAGATCATGTCCCTCTCACCACCCCAGGGAGATTTTGTTCATATGAAAGGGAACATCAGGGAGTGATAACAAGACTCAAAAGTGCACCATACTAATCCCAAACCCTCCAGGGCTTCCCTATGCACAGTTTTGATCTTCTTAATACTACTGGATTTTTTTTTTAATTAGGAAGTTTAAAGCATTTAATTTCCATTTTTTAAATGGCACTGCAAATATCCTATGCTAAAATAATTAGCATTGGCTTAAAACTACATACCAACACGTAGTTGTAGTTGAATATGCTTGTGAGCAGCCCGGTGTTGGCATGCAACCTTGACCTGACCCTCAGGCTTAGCTGGTCCATTGCCAACTTCATGTTCTGTGAAGCCGTGTGCAGCCAAGAGGTGAAAGAAAAAGACAAGAAAAGAGAAAAAGGAGTGAGCAGTTTGACAGTTTGACCCAACCAATTCTTAAAAATATATATTTAAATCTAAAATTAGTACTTAAAGTTTTAAGATTTCATAGGATTTTAAAAATTCATTTCAGAGCTAAGGACATGGTAGAGTACTTACCTGGCATTCATGAAGGCCTACCATCAATCCCCAATATCACCCAAAAAAAATTGTCTTTTCATTCCAAATATATACACACATACACACACATGCACAGAGCATTGTGTGAGTCATACTCTTCTCCATTTTAAAAATTGTGTTAAAATGCATGTAACATAAAATTTACCACTTAACCATTTTTAAGTGCATTGTTTGCTCATGTGCTCATGTTGTACAACTTACCTTCAGAACTCTCTACATCTTAAAACTGAAACTGTATCCATTAAACTACTTCCCACTCTCCCCTGTACATCTACTGAATATGACTTCTCTAGGTCCTTCTGAGTAAGCAGGATCATACCATATTTCCTATGTGGCAACTGTCCTATTTTGTTTAATGTGAAGCTCGTGGGTTTCTCCCGTGCTGTAGCAGGCATCAGAATCTCCTTCCTTTTAATAGATGAATATCTGTGCAGATGACATTTGGTTCATCCACCTGTCTGCTGATGGTCACTTGGCTTGTGTCCAGGTTTCCGATAATAGGGATAAAACCCTGGTTCACATGGCTTTTCTCTCCATCTGCTTTGTGTTCAGGCCCAGACCCACGGGAAGTGGCCCGTGAAGTGGTATGCCCCCGAATGCATCAACTACTACAAGTTCTCCAGCAAAAGTGACGTGTGGAGTTTCGGCGTGCTGATGTGGGAAGCCTTCTCCTATGGGCAGAAGCCCTATTGAGTGAGTCATCCATGTCTACACACTTCCTTCATAAACTATGTGGCTTATAGAAAGGATAAGCACCAGATTATCTGCCCAAGAACCTGACGATCATGAACTCTGGGCACCCTGAGTCTCTTCTTACCTTTTGACAGTGGTTATTAACATGACCTCAGTTTACACGGACCTGAAATGAATGGTGTATTTTCTTCATGGTGTGTCACACATATAGATATGCATAAAATATCCAGACCATGTTTTACTAGAGCTAAAATATAAACAATGACTATTGACAGTAACAAATTTACAGTTCGTTTACACTTCTCAGATTTTTTTAATCAAAGTGTAATATCAAAAAGTACACAGATCCTAAAATTCAGCTCAATGAGTTTTCACAAATGAAGCACACATGAAATCAGCCCCCAGATGAGGAAATAGAGCAGAAATCCAGAATATTCTCATGTTCTAATCAGCTTTTTGTGGTTATTGTTTTGTTTTTGTCGCTGTGATTAAAATACCTGACAAGAACAACATAGAGGAGGGAAATTTTATTTGGGGATCACCATTTCTGAGGTTTCAGTCCATAGATAGCTGACTCCATAGCTCTGAGTCCAAGGTGATACAGAACATCATGGCAGAAGAGCATGATGAAAGAAAGCAGCTCAGAACATGGGAATCAGGGAGCAAAGAGAAAGAGAGAGAGTTCTGCTACCAGGGACAAAATATAAACCTCAAAGGCACACCCCCAGTGACCTATCTCCTAAGTACACCCTTCCTGCCTACAGTTATACCTAAGCAATCCCTATTGGTGAATTAATTAGGACTCTCATAACCTAATCATTGCACCTCTGACAGTTCTTGCATTGTCTCACACATGAGCTTTTGGGGGATACATTGTATCTAATCCATAACACCACATTCCCTGTTCCCCACATATAGCTCTTCCCCCAATCTGTGTACCGGATCTAACTTCTAACCTCATAAATGATATGCCCCTGGCTTGTGACTTATATAACTGACACCACACAGCCCATACTCTTTGGTGTCTTGGGCAGTGAGGTGGTTATTTGGGTTTGTTGGTTAACCGTGTTTCAAAAGCTCCTATGTATTTTGCATGTCTTAGGGGATGAAAGGAAGTGAAGTTACTGCCATGCTGGAGAAAGGAGAGTGGATGGGGTGCCCTCAAGGGTGTCCCAGAGAGATGTACGACCTGATGAACCTGTGCTGTACCTACGAGTGAGTACCCAATACTGCTAGCACCTTACCCAAGAGCTATGGAGGATGATGGCATCACTTGGCATGAACAGGAAGTACAAAATCTTCCTTGTCATGCATCAAGATATGCCCTTTTCTAAACAACAATAGGGGAGGGCCAGGAACTGTCCTCTTTAAGATACAGTCAGATGTCCCTTAGCGAAATGAACATGTTCTAGGAATGCATTGCTGGGTGACTTTTGTCTTTGTGCTAATGACATAGAATGTGTTTACACATACAGATGTCTACAGTGTCACTAGGAGGTATGATCTTATGGACCACTAGGTGGAGTAAGGGATCCTCGCTTCTGCAATGTTGGCTGCCCCATCTGAGAGCACCCCTGGTTCTACAATGTATTAGGAGATTCTCCTGATCACAAATGGGTTCAGTGTCAGGGGTCCAGCAGAACATGGCTCAGGGTCAGCACATAACATTCGCAGGCTACCTAGCACAGGCAGAGTCAAAAGTCAATCCCTAATTCTGGGTGCAATGCATTTTCCTTCCCTGATTACCTCCCACACAGCCCCTGAGCAGAATTCAGATGCATTCAAAAAGCTTTAATGGCACCCGGGAGCCACAGGGCATGTTCTCTAAGAGCAATCTGTGGGCCTAGAGGCCATGGTTTGAAGGGCTATTAGCTTCTCAGGAACTGCTGTTGAAATGTTTGCTATTCCAAAGATATTGGCAGTACCATTTATTTTGATGCCATTTGACAAAACTACCCATCTTGGTTTTGCAGAAACCGCTCTTATAATAGAGACTCTTGGTTCTTCGACATGTTCTGTGGTTGTTCCCGTGTGTCTAGACTGAACGAGGTGGAACTGCAGCTGTCTCGGGTCAAAATGGTTAAATGAGGACAGTTGTATACCACTTAACCTCAAGTTCTAGTTTACCTACTGGGCAACTTTAACCACTTGCATTATAGTGAAAAGTATTGCAGAATGAGAAAAATAACTTCTAAGCAAGGATAGTCTCAAGGTTGTAAGAAACACAGTAATCCCTCAATGTCAGGGGTTCCCCATTCACAGGTACAGCCAACTGCAGATCAGATTTCTATAGATGGAAAATATCACGTCTGCACTGAACATGTACAGACTTCTTTATCTTATTGTTATTCCTTAAACAATTAAGTCCGACTATTCCCATAGTAAATACAATTTACATCATATTAAATATTGTAAGTAATTTAGAGGCAATTTAAAACATACAGGAGGACATGCCTAGGTTATATGCAAATACTATACTATTTTGTAGAAGGGATTCAAGCATCCTTGGACTTTGGTGTTCTTGGGGGTCCTGGAACCAATTCCATGTGGTTGGACTGTACTCCTAAGGGTTCCATGACCTCTGCTCCTGTTACGGAAAGCAGAGATAGCTGTAAATGTTTTTTTTTAAAACCAATTCTTATTAGTCTTTTTATTCTTTGCTAATAAAATTGAAACTTCAATTTGATCCAATAAAACTTTTAATAACCTTTCTTTAGAAATTTATTTTTATATGTTCTAAGTAAAATAATTACTGAATAGTGAAAAATATATTCTCAAATCCACTATTCCTTTTTTTATTTGTTGTTCAAAACATTACAAAGCTCATGACATATCATCTTCCATACATTTGATTCAAGTGGGTTATGAACTCCCATTTTTTACTCTGTGGTGCAACCGGTTAGTGCATTCTGCTGTTAACCGGAAGGCTGGTGGTTCGTGCCCACCCAGGGATGCCAGCGAGCTCCGTAAATGTCTTTGTAGAGATCAAGATTGCAAAAAACCTTAACCCGTAGTTTGCTTACTTCAGCACCTCACTGGCTCAAAGAAAGGCCTTGCCCTGTTAAGATTTGCAATAGAGAATGCTTGGGTCTTTGTCTCAGCCATGAAAAGAGGGAAATTTTGCTGGTCCTGGTGATGCTCTCCTGTTATCCCAGCAGCTAGGAGGCTGAGGCAGGAGAGAGCAAATTCAAAGCCAGCCCCAGCAACTTAACAAGGATCTAACTACACAAATTAGCGATATCTGCCTTTGAAAGGGTAGGAGGGAGGCTGGGGATGTGATTCAGTGGTTAAGCACCCCTGGGTTCAATCCTGGGCACCAAATAAATGGGGGAAGTTTCAGTAAGAACCCATATAACATCCCCTATCAGAAAACTGATACATGTTCAGCAGGAATGTGGGGAGGAGAGTTGCAGCTATGTCCATGGTTTTGGACTTAAGAAAATCAAGTCAGACACTACCTACCTGCACCACCTTCACCTGTGAGGTATCTTCAGACATGTTGCTGGCATCACCAGGAAATTCCAAGAACTTAGGGTATAAAAGATTCTGAGTTCTAGTAAAAATTTTTCTCTAACTTCAAAGTGGACATGAATCCCCCGGGGATCTTGTAAAAACGTAGATTTGAGTTCCGCAGGTTTGGAGTGGGATCAGATGGGATCTATTTCTCATGGGCTGGGGATCACCCAGTGATGGGCGCAAAGACCATAGGGGACCACCAGGGGGCGCAGCTGCTTGAATCTGGGCCTGCGAAGGCCCCAGATTGGAAAATGCTTTTCACAGGCACCTTGACCCCCACCTGGTCTCTTCCCCAGGGTGGACAAAAGGCCCAGGTTTGTAGCAGTGGAGCTGCGGCTGCGCAATTACCACTATGAGGTGGAAAGGCCATTTCCAGCCCTTCCATCTCCAGCTGCTGGGGGAGAGAGCCGCCCCCAGGGGGACATGCTGGTGACTTCCTAAGCAAAACCTGTCCTAGGACTCACCAACCGCCAAGCCAACGGGGTCTCACAAGAAGACAGAGGACATGTGGACTGGAGGGGCTTCCAGACTGGTTCGTGTCCTTTGTCTGGGTGGATTTTTGTGCCAACGGATTCTAGGATGTTTCTAAATTCCTTTTGTGTCATTCCCGTTCTTGGGGTCTTTGGGGTTGCAGAAAGCCCTGGAGACCTGAGGGCAGGGCCCCATGGCTCCAACCCAGTTAGCACTGACTTTGCAAATGAAGGAAGGGGAGGGAAGGGCAGAGGAAGCCGACTTCCCCTAAAACAGGACACTGACAGCCCAAGACGGATCCTTGGCCAGAGAAAAGCTGTCCAGATGAGAAAGTGCTTGCTGTGAAGCCTAAAAAAAAAAAAAAAAAAAAAAAAAAAAAAAAAAAAAAAAAAAAAAGTTCAGCCAGAACAATATCTAAGCATGTAGCCAATTAATGAAATAATACACCAATCACTAACAATAATAAGCCTAGGTATGGCTTTTGCTCTCTGTTATGGGACAGAAGCATCATCTAGATGAGAAATGAGGACTGTGGGGGTACATCAGCTGAGGTTACATCTTCTGAAGTCCTCTCCCCTGCAGGTTGTCTTAAGAATTGTTCTTCTGTGCTTTTATGGAGACTAGTGAATAAAGTTCCGCGTGGAAATTGCATAGTGGTGTCAGGCTGCCCTCATCCCGTGTCCCATCAGGGACAGCATAGTGATAAGGCTGCTATCTACTGAGAATGGGCCAAGCTTCAAGATGAAGTTTACCCTCTACAGAGGGGCTGCAGCCAGAATTCCATCTTTTATTTTTTTAAAAAATCCTGTTTTCTGTTGCTATAACTGAACAGCTGAGACTGAGAAATTTATAAAGAAAAATTTATCTCTCACACTTCTAGAAGCTGGGAAGCCCAATTGTTAAGGTGCTAGCACATGGCAGGAGGCTTCTTGCTGCATCATAACACAGCAAAGTCATCACGTGAAGAGAGAGCCATGCCAGTTGGAGTCACTCTTATGAAGCCACTAATCCCATATAATCCCCATCCTCTTGGCCCATTCTAATCCCAATCACCTCTCAAGGTCTCACCTCCAAATACCATTAACATGTGAATTTGGGGATTAAATTTCCAGTACATGAACTTCAGGGGACATAGTCACACCAGAGCAGACGACAACATGGTGGCCAAAGCCATCAAAAGAGGAGTTTCTAAAAGAGAGTATCAGTCATATAAAACCAAAGACTTTGATCCTCACCACAGATAGGCCTTATTTGTGACTAAGTGTGACCTTAGGTTAAAGATGTAAGACCTGAGAATTCTGTTAGTCTTTGAATCCTGGACATAATGTTTGATCTTATATAAATCATCACCCACTAATACCAGTCTTGTGGCCCTTTAAAGTTAAAAAGCTATTTATCTAGTATTTCAATGTCTGTAGATATGCATAATCTTGGACACATCTTCACATCTAAGGCATTTTAAAGCATACACATATCCATGGAGGGCAGAGGAAGCCCTTTTCCTAACTTGAGGTATGAAGGAAAGTAGCCATCAATACCTTTGCTTAGCCCCCCCCCCCAAAAAAAAAAAAGATATGAGCTGCTGTGTTAGAAAATTTTTAGGAACCAGCCGCACTTTTTGGAATTGTGCTACCTGACCATTCATTCATTTCATTGAAGAGAGGATCCCCATGTGCTGAAATCACTGAGCAGATCCTCAGAGCACATTTACAGTCTCTGAAATTACAAAGATCAGTGAGGAAGGTCTCTGTTGGTCAAGCCATTGATAAATTTGGATCATGACAGGGAGGGTTGGATGTGCTGGATTTGGTAAAGTGATGAGTACTTCAGAGATGGACGCTCTGCCATTGAACTCTTGAGTCACTTCTCCCTAAGTGTGTCTTTAATAAAGGCCACCTGCTCCTAGGAACATGGATGCCCATGTGTAGCAAACAGGTGCTGTACTTCTTGTCTTTTTTTCTAGTGTGAATTTCTGACATCTTTGGCTATACTCCTCCCAGGAGTATAGAATGTGCCTGGGGAACTGGGATGCAGGAGACTTGCTCTCTGTAGAAGGTCATGTGTTCCTCTGTCCTGAGACTATCCAGTGCCTCTCCCCTGGGAGAACATGTTCCTGTGTGCACAAGGTCCACTGTGGCCAGCCAGTGAAGTTAAATCTGTGTCCTACCATCAGGAATAATTTTCCTTTCCCCTGGGGTCACAAATAGAGAAAGGCAACCTCATTGAAGAATTTAGACTGTGAAAAGGGTTAAATTTGGAAAGTGGGGGAAAGATCTCCAAGTCCTTCTAGAACTTCTATCCTGAGCTGCGTTTCCATTCACAGGCTACCCCTCTGAATGTTCTAACCCTCTATTTCCCAGAGAGCCTGGCTCACTCCATGTGCCGGACACCTTCTGGTCCTTCTTAGTAGGTACTGACTCCCCAGGCCACCCTGGCTGCATCCCATTGACTGTGGATGCCATGGATACCTCACCCCCCAGCACAACCGAATGTCTTTAATGCAGAAACAAACCTCCATCCAGTGCTTAGGTTATTGCCTGTGGTTTCACCTAAGCATGTTCTCTGCGCACTCTCATCACCCAGTTGCTGGACGGTGACTTCACATGGTCATCAGCCCCAGTGACTGCAAATCCACTTGGATTTTCATTTGCAGAGGTGACTGCTGGATATTCAATTCCCCAAGTTATTGGGATGTGATTGGCTACGCTGCCAGAGAGCATCAATTAGCATTGTTAGATGTGCAGCATGTTTTGTAAAATGTTGGGTCCCCTGCCATGTAAGCCAGGGACGGGGGCCTCTGGGAACTCCTGCCACACAGGAGGAGGCCTGACAAGGAGGACTCTGTCCCACCAGAGTATGTCTGTCCTTTCTTCCTGAACTGTGAATCTGCTCAGTGGGGACTTGACAGCCCACACCAAACCAAGGAGAACCAAAAATCACCAACAAGGCCAAAGCAGAAGTGTAGAGCATGAGCTTCATCTTTCTCTATGAAGACAGCCTCAGAGTATTGGGTAGAAGAGTCCTGATCTCCTATTATAAAGGACATCTCTCTCTCTCTCTCTCTCTCACACACACACACACATACACACACACACACACACACATGCAAAATACATACATGCATACATATACAAATAGACTGCTTTTACATACATGCATTTACTTACATTTACAAAGCCTGAATACACATGCACATGTATATGTGTGTGCCCATGTATGTGCACACATGTACACAGTATGCACATGTACTGCATGAACACATATGAATGTATGCAGCATGCACAAGCAAATGTGTGAACATACATTCACATGCACATACTCAGACTCTCACATATATGCACATGTGGAGGCAGATGCATGGCACATATGGCACAAGTATCATATAAACATAGGCATCACACTCCAAATGCTTGATGCATATGTGTGCACATATACACAGTGCAGCCATATGTGAGCCATGGAATCCAGGCATGTCACAGGAACATGCACACATCCTCATCACACACACTGAACCTTGCTTCAAATAACCACTTAAAAATCAGTGGGACACCCATCCTGCCCAGGGACAGAGACCAGCATCTGTGTTGAGACACTCCCCTGCTTTTCTTGGTCAAGTATTGGTGGGACCCCATGCCATAAGCTTCCTTCTATGGCCCACTGAGGTCCTCTGCTCCTGTCCAGTCCAGGGAGAGGTTAGGAGGGAATTATGGTGTTGGTGGCCCAGACCCTCTTGGAAATGGGAGAAGGGAATGACACAAAGAGGCAATGGCCCTGGGGCTGCTCTTGAATGCAGAATGTGTGGATAGAGCACCTCCATTGCTGGCCTGGGCAGGTCAGGTAAACTGAGCCTCTGAGCGCCACAGTTGAGGCAAGGTGTGCCTACTCTGGCACTCGCAGATGCCAGGCCCAGTGACCTCAGATGCCAGTGGCTGCCATGGTGTGTGCCCACGCCATTGGCTACCTGCTGGCAGGAATTGTGTGGACACTGGCCTAGGCCTTTGAGCCTCCACCCCAGGGGAGCAGGGGGGCCCTTGTCACGAGGTGGTCATTTCTCGTGACAGTGAAGGATGGCTTCAGAGCTCACTTAAGCTCAAGCACAGAGGCTCTGGACTCATGCTCCCCTTCTAGAGATGGGGAGGGGGCTTCAGAACAGGTTGGTAAGTGTGTTCTCATTTGGGGAAGGAAGAAAGCGTTTTGAAAGCACCAAAGCAAGTTTGGGGGTTTTGAATTCTCCTTTTTTCCTTCTGGGTGAACATAGCCTTGTTCTTCCTTTGCCTGGGCATTGGCTTTGGCCTCAGGCTGGAAATTCGTCCTTGCTCTAGGGAAAGCCTATCTTACTGAATCCTTGTTTGTGTGAGTCTGGGGTTCTGTCTCCAGGGCCTCCCTGCTCATTCCTTCTCTATGCCCTGACTCTGCAGCATATCACAAAGTGTCTGCCAGGGACTGTGGATCTGGGGGGCAGAGGTAGGCCATTCAAGTGTTTCCTTGATATAATGACTTTGAACATGCCATAGAGAATATTCCCAGTGAAGCACTGCAGCTCCCATGGGCCTACAGAAAGCTCTGAGGAGTGAGGACTGTGACCAAGGCCATTTCATGAACTGTTTTCTAGCTCACCATTTTCCAGCCTTTGTCCTCTGAGCCACTCGTGTGCTGCATGCCCATCAGCATGATGGACAGAGGGCTTCTGGTGCACTAGGAGGTAGAACCGTAAGGACACAGTGAGTGAAAATCCAGTCCTTTCCTGTCGGTTCTCAGGTGGTGGTGACACAAGGTGTCAGCTTTCTGTTGCTTGACTAAATACCTCAGAAAAACCACTTAGAAAAAGCAAAGGCTTATTTGGCTCACAGCTTCAGAAGTCTGAGTCCATGGTTGCTTGGTCTTGTGCCTTTGGGGCTGGGGTAAGGGAAGGCATCATGCTGGAAGCATGTGACAGAGGAAATTCCTCACCTCAAACACCTGGATGCAAAGACAGAGAGAGGCAGAGGCTGAGGTCCCAGTGTCCCCTCCAAGGACACGCCCTCAATCACCTAACTTCCTCCCACTAGGTCCCATCTCCTGAAGGTGCCACCACCTCCCAGGCTGGGGACCAAGCCTCCAACCCATGGTCCTTGGGGGACACTTCTGATCCCAATTATAGCACATCATCTATCCTCCCTCTCCCCCCTCTCTCTCTCTCTCTCTCTCTCTCTCTCTCTCTGTCTCTTACTCAATCTCTCTCTCTCTCTTTCTATCTCTCTCCTCCCTCCCTACCCGTAGGACTCATAATCAATGATTCATTCAAGGATAAAGAAACAGTACCATTTGGACACAGAAAGGGGCCCCAGGGGACCTGATCTTTAAAGGCCACTTACTATTTTGTGATTTTGAAAAATTAAGCTATGGGAAGAGAGAACAGTTTTCCAAAGCTGCCACTACCAAATCCAAGAAGGATCTACCAGGATGCCCAGCACATCCCGAGCTAACCATCCAACCCTTCCTGCACTGACCACAGGCCTGTCCCCACCGGTCACTGTCCTGTATGGGTCATTAGACAAGCAAGTGAAGAAGCCCACAGAATATTTAACTGGGGACATTTCCAGCAGCTATTTTTTTTTTTTTTTTTAGCTAAGCATGATTGCACCGAACCCATGAGTCACAAGCCTTTGCAGCTTCTCCATCTTGGAGAACTTTCAATGACTCAGTTTTCCACATCTGTCATCAAGCTGGGGAACAAGGAGTGGAAAATGTAGGCTGTTCATCAACAACTCTTCCTCATTCAGAAAAAATAAATAAATAAAGAGCCGATGTCTGGTGCTGTTTCTTCTGTCCAACTCGTATCAGGTGACATAAATTTCCATAAACCACAAGGTTGACAAAGCTGGTTGGAACACAACATGACAAAGACCTCACGGCCTTGAACAGCTGTTGAAATTCTTCTGCCCCTGACATAGGACAGAGGAAAAGCCTCTGCCTCAGGAGGTGGGCAAAAGGTAAGGAAATGGCCAAACCGTCACTTATCAAATCACTTTGCTAAATCAGAGTTGGCTGTGCCAGAAAGAAAGTGAATTCCATGGGAGTCGGTGAGACAACAGCATAGGGAACTAATTTTTAATTTCAGAACGAAGCCAGAGGTTCTAGAAGGACATCTAAGAAGCGGGGGGCTTCTCTGGCTTCACAACCTGCTTGGCGTGCTCCTGGGGGTGCTAGGCAGCCCTCTGCACGGTGGCATGCAGGTGGCCAATTCAGAGCAGCTCAGCATTCCGTGATGTTTTTAAGAATGCCGTAATAGCATTCACATTTGCACAATACAGCTCATGAAGCCCATTTAGGTGTATCTTATATTTTAAATCTAGAAACAACCATCTTTCTGGGATAACTGTTGTTATTAACTCCTTGTTTTGCAAAAGAAAAGTCACAGCTTAAAAAATAATAGCAAGTAGGGGGGAAAAGAGGCCAACCCAGATTTCTGGTCCTCAGGCCTGGTGAGCCATTAGAATAAGTCAGAGCCTTGAATGTTGGTGCTCAGGCCTTGTCCCTGAGAAGCCAGCATAATTTTTTTTTAGTTCAGGGTCCAGTAGCCCAGGCATTGACAGGCTCACATGGCCATCATTTGTCAGGGCCCGAACTTCGAGGACCTGGAGGGAGCCACATGGGACCCTGGTTCATGGAGTTGAGGGTCAGAGGCAGATCTGAGTTCTGATATGGGGGTTTCTGCCTTAGACTGAGGCCAAGTGCTATTAACCTGGTGAATCAAGTGCTAGGTCATTGAATGCTCACCAGAGTTGCCCTTGAAGGTGCCCCAGAATTCCAAACTGGCTAAGTGATGAGTAACCTAGACTTGTCTCCACTGATAGAAAAGCCCAACACTGTTGATTCTGCCGTTAAATCTGATCACCTTTCTGTAGTTCCAACATTCCACGTGAGAACAGGCAATCGATAGTAGGGAAAGGTCAGGCCCATTACCCGCCATATTGGCTCAGCACATTGGGGAACAGAGCTGGGACCTTGGCCTTATTCATCACTCCTCTGTTGGCAGAGTTGAGCACACAGGGGTCTGGGGTGTCAGGTTGGACCTGAGCAGGGCATCAGGAGGCCATGGTCAGCCTGCGATGATGTTCCAGAAGAATCTCAGGTGGACAGTAGTTCAGACCTTTCATGGGAAAGATTCTAGGAGATTCCAACTCAAATGTCGTAACAGTGACAGAAGGGGGGAGCTGTGATTGGATGTAGGTGGTGGGGAGAAGAGACAGAAGTCCCCAAAATGGGCAGAATCTCCTGCTGGGTACATGCTCCATGGGCTGCAGCAGAGGCATCCTTGGGCAGCTTCCTGAATGTTCAACCAAAAGCAACACTCAGGTAGTTTTAGCCTGAAGCAACTCACTCAAAAAAAAATGCCCATTTGTTTCCAGGGCTAGGCCCAATATGGCATGTGCCCATCACATGTGACCTTCATGTCTCAAAGACAGGCAGTAAATCAAGTGGGTGGTGGGCTTTGTTGCCCTGGACGGTTGGCAGGGACTTAGCTCCACATGGAAGCAACTGTTTCTACACACATATATGCCACAAGTCTGCATGTTCTCCAACTCACCTTTCATTTTCTCTTAAAAGTCCCTGTGGCTGAGCTGGGGATGTAGCTCAGTGGTAGAGAAGTGGCCTAGCATGCATGAGGACCTGAGTTCCAGCCCCAGCCAGTTAAAATTAAAAAGTTCCTGTGGCTAATTCCAATACTAGACATGGGGAAGTTGGAGAGAGAAAAGATGGCAGGTGGAATTTATTACTTTTGGAAACTTTATTCGAAAAATGTGACTGTCTGATGAGGTCCTCTTCATGCTAGGAGCCTATGGAAACACCAGACCCTGAGGATTATATGGTAGTAGCTCTCCATGGAATCCATTGTGCCAATGAGCAGTATGATGGAGAAAAACTGGGTGTCAGAGAGAGTGGGTTTTACATGGGAAGGGTATAGAAGAAGAAGGAGAAGAAAAAGAGAAAGGGAGGAATGGAGAGAGGAAGAGGGGGAAGGAGTGATAGAGAAAAGGAAGAAGGGGAGGGAGCTGTAGTTCGACAAAGGTGGTGTCCAGAAGAAATAGAAGTGCCCAAAATGATAGGAATCGCCTGCTGGGGACATGCTCCATGGGCTGCGGCAGAAGCACCATAGTCTCTGCAGATTGTGGTTGAGCTGTGTGGTCATGTGACTATGTGAATATGTGATCCTGGAAGGGGCAGCTGAGAGCCTTCATCTGAACATCTGCAGCTGTACTGTGACCTACCTGCAGTTGTCAATCGGTCAGGGCACAACAGAGCTGCTGGGGATGAGCCCAAGCTGTCCCTGAGGTTCTCCCAGTCCTAAAGGGGCATTCGGGGTCCCAGAGTCCTCAGTTCAGCCAGTAAGAAGTTCATCCACTTTGCAGCATCACGTCATAGGTCAGGCTTCCTGGGGCAGGCTGGGAGTCCTGACGGAGTTGGGGTTGTCCAGATGTGTCCAAGTGGGTACATATCACTCACCCAGGACAGTCCTTCTGGACTGTGTTGATTCTAGAACCCTCATAGGGTTATCTGAGGCTGCCATTCAACTTTTTCCATCCAGTCCTGACAGAGTGGATGCAGGGGCCCTCCCTAATGAATCCCTGCCAGACACTCTTCCCAGAGTCTGCTGCTCAGAGGACCAGCCTACCACAAGGGTCTCTCCAGCCCTTTGGAGGTGAACCTAATGCAGCAGCACCTACTGTGTGCTGTACCCTGTGTGTTTTGGTGCATGCCACGTGTGTGTCTCAGTAGGAATCGACTGCTCTTGGGTCGGGGGCATGAACCCTAATTGACACTGATAGCTACAGCCCAGTGTCCCTGGGATGCTAACATTAGTCTGTGAAGGCCCCTGGCCCCTCCCCTCCTACTCCTTAATTCAAAAACCCAAGTCTCGTCCCCACTGAGCCCAAGCCAGCAGCAGGCAGGGAGTGGGCAGGGTAGCAGGCAGCATATATCAATCAGGTTCTGCTCACAGTTGAGCCCCTATGCCCAGTGCAGCTCCTAGTTCAAAGTTCTGTGGTATATAAATGGAGGTGGGGGCATGGGTGGCAAGGGAAGGCTGTCCCCGCACCCTGGTCCTGGGAACAGCAGCTCTGTGAGGCCACTTAGGGATGAACAGTGTGGCTCCTGCCCTGCTGTTCCCACCTGCATGGCCCCCGCCTCCAGAGTGGCTGGCCCAGCACCACAGCTCCTGCTGTCCCCTCCCTCTGCTCCCAAGGTTCAGTGGAGTGAGGCTGGGAAACGCTGACCTGCAGAAGCGCCTGGCTGGGGTAATTTCTAGACTTCTCTCTCCCTCTCATTCCTTAGCTAGAATTTTAAAATTCAAAGCAAATTTTATTGAATTAAAAAAAAAAAAAAACAAATATTACACTTCTCATCATGTGTCCAGAGCCATGTGCACCTCCGGTGTAACCTCCAAGGTGACCGTGGGCAAAGTCCCCAGTGGTTCCATGTGGAAAATAAAAAGCCTCCATGACCCAAGTTGGGGGCGGGGGCAGCAGGAGACCCTTCTCAAGGCAGGAAGGAGATGGGCTTCGTCGGTGCTACTCTTCATGTGCCCACTAGGTGGCGGCCGACACTCGGGCGAGAGCAGGTCCCACTGCTCAGGAGCAGGAAATGAAGCTGAGATCTCTTTGGTGGCCTTTTTTTTTTTTTTTTTTTTTTTTTTTTTTTTACAAAACAGTAAAAGACAGCAACTGCATGCACTATTGAGAAATCACATTGCAATAAGTGGAGAAATGAAGTATTGAGTTATATGCAAAGTAAGAGGTTGGCACATGATTGCTGTATTCAGGGAAACAGTTTCTAATCTTTGATAAGAAAGTACTGGCCAGTGAAGGGATTTAAATGGGTGCCCTCAGTCTTTTAAAGATGCACTCGGCACATTTGCATGTCTGCTAGTTTAACATTAAGATGTGGTCATTTGGAGGTCTGGTCACCAGAGATGGGAGGCAGGAGGAAGTTACCCAGGCTAATTGGCCTTCAGACCATGGGAATGCTCAGCTCTCTTAACAGGAGCATGAACACTCCAGGCTTTGATTAAGGGAAAGTGTGAAAACAAAATCATGACCTCATGCATTACTTAATGGAGATGAGTTGGAGGATTCAGCCACACAGAACGAGAGTCCAAGGAATCCCTAGACGAGTGTGGGTGGAGAGCATGGATCCTGTAACCACTTTCCCAGAGCTCCCCTTCAACTCCACCAGGAACTCCCAGAGCTACCCCAGGCCATGGCAGGTCAGCTCATGCCTCTCCTTGATTTCTAAATGTGAGTCAAAGCCAAAGAGGAGCCACATTCTGGACACATTCAAGAAAACCCTTGAGAAATGGCAAAAAGAGTGGCACTTCTAGGTGAAAGGCATCTATTTCCACACCCGTATTCCCTTGCCTCCTCCCAGGTAACTGACAGTCAGGCCTAAGCACAGTGCCAATCAAAGGACAGGGGTTTTCTCAGGCACAGCGGTGAGGCCCAGCGTGTCTTTCAACGTTTCAAGCAACCACCAGGGTTGTGCTGGGCCGTTTCCCACACTTGCCCTCAGAGACTCCAGTCTGACTCCACTGAATTAGGATAATGCTCCACATCAGTGACCATGCATGGGCTGTTTCTCTGACTGTCGGGTTTGGATCCAGGGGTGGGCACGGGAGCTGCTCCACACAGCTGCCCTAGTGATGCGCTTGCAGAATTCCTCCTGTCCTCGTGACCATGTGCTCTGCTGGTCTTGAAGGCTTAGCTCCACAGGGAGGGCACTTCTACCAGGAGACACAACAATGACCCTGAAGACTAGAAGTTAGGATCATACCAGGCCATTTGGATCCCTCTTGCCTCTGAGTCTGCAGGCTAAGCAGGGAGTTACAGTGTTGTCTTGGGGGGTTGATCCAACTACCAATGAGAAATTAACCTACAACCCATGATAGAAGTCGGGAAGGGTAGGTCTGGAGATTCCCTAAGGCATCTCCCAGTAGCACCATGCTCTGGGATTAAGGTCCATGACAGTGAATGGCCGAGACTACCAGGAAGGAAAGTGTTGGTCATTCCCCAGGCATAGAGAATCACCACGGGCTGAGGTGCTTGCAGACAGCACAGGGAACATAGGTAGTGGAAGAAGGTGTTAGGAACATCAGCGATGACGAGAGACCATTCTCAGAACTGGGGACTGCAGGGGTCATGAGCATCTCCTGTTTTGTTTAGAGTACTACACTGATGTGCATATAACTTGTAGTAAGCAAACATTTTTGTTATTTTTCCTTTTTATTATTTTTTTCTATTACGTAACACACAATTCCTTGACTGTATACCAGCATTTAAGTCCTGATAACTTTCCAGCACACTATTTGAAATGATGGGACATCAGGGAGAAGAGTGGAAATCGCTCTAGGATTTCTCCATCTCTTGACAAAAGACGTCAATAAGTTTTGGATTGTGTGATGTTAGACTGAATGAGGACTTTGGTATTGTGGGCTTGGAGATTGATTATCATTTAAGGACAGGGATAGAGGTGTCAAATTGACAAAGGGTGGACTCATGCTGGTTATTTTTATGTGTCAGCCCTACTGGACAAGGGAGGTATCTAAACAGGTAGGAGAACGTTATTTCCAGGTGTTTGTGAGGAGAATGTTCCTGGAGGTTGGCATTTTATTTGGTAGACTGAGATCTACTCTCACTGATGCCTCGAAGGTCCAGTCTGTTGACCCTTCAGTCTATTGGATCAGATTATCCAATCCGTTGAGCATCTGAATAGAACAGAGAGGGAGAGGACAGGTGAGGTGGCTCTCTCAGCTGAGCTGGGACATCTTCTCCCCCTTCCTTCAGACACTGAAGAGCTTCTGGTACTGGGGTCTTTGATTCCAATGGCTCAGTGGCTCTCAGGTCTTTGGACTAGGACTGAATTATACCACTGGCCTCCCTGAGTCCCTGGCTTGCAGATGGCAACTCGAATGATTCCTGCAATGTCTCCTCTCATACGGCTTTCTTTACACATCCCAGGAGTTGTGTTTCTCTGAAAACCCTGACTATTACTTTGTACATTTGCTGTAGATGAGATGACACACATCCTTCTAGAACAGTCACAAGTTTCCCAAGAACAACTGGATAATTGAACAAATTCAGTGAAACAAAAATGTATTCTTTTGAAGATAAAGCAGCATTGGGGAGTTAATGATTTCACCTTGAACTCTCTTTTCATCATGCTAGGTACATCATGGGAGACCCTGGAGCATGAGATGGGGACACATTTGGCAAAGGAGATTGGGCCAAAGAAAAATACTCAAATTTCATATTCTCTCTCTCTCTCTCTCTCTCTCTCTCTCTCTCTCTCTCTCTCTCTCTCTCTCTCTTCTACTCACATATGCTAGGCAAGTGGTCTACCACCAAGCTACACCCCCAGCCCTGTTCTCTATTTTACACCAGGGGGCTCCTCACACCCAACAGGAAGGTAGGTAGACCATGATTTTGGGTTCCAGAATCCTCAACTCGTGGTTTTAAAAATGCTTTGTTTATTATTTTTGTGACCTTGAGCAAGTTGTTCCATCTCTCTACACCTTGGTCTCCTTCTTTGCATAGAGGATGGTGAGACTGATAATAACAATACTGACTCTCTAAGCAGTTTTTATTGCACTTTGGCTCCGTGAATAACAAACAGCCTCACCAGCTGCTTCTTCCCCGTGGCCATCCTCCGTGCCTGGGGTCTGGGCTCTTGAGGGTTCTTCGGGAGAACGTCAGTTTCATGGGACCAAGATATGTGAGCTGGAGTCAGTGGTCAGAGGGGCTGAGCCCTTCACCTGTGGGAAGACCCTGGCATGGCCACTCTGTGTCTTAGGTGGCTCACACACCACGCTCACACACATATGTAGTTTGTCATTCAGGTAGGTACCCAGCTGTGGTGGGGCATCTTCCTCACTGGGTCCTGGCCTTCCGGAAGGCCTCAAAAGTTCCAGGCTGGAAGTGAGCACCTCAGACCCGGTTCTTTATTTCCTATTGGCTCACTTTGCAGCCCAGTGAGATGTGAGATAGAGAGTGCATCCACCCAGCCTCCCTTTGGAGTGAAAGACAAATTGCTTCAGTTATCAGGAAGTCTGGCCTTTCTAGCCCAGCAAAACTTTTGAAGGGTCAGTGTTCGTGTGAGAAGGGGGACATCATTCATGACTTTCTTTCTTTTTTTTTTTTTTTGCAGTGCTAGAGATCAACCCAGGACCTTGCACATGCGAAGCACACACTTTACCACTGAGTTACGCCCCAGTCCTGGGTGATGATCTCACTAAGTCGACTTGCTCTGGTCATATTTTGTGTTTGCCATGGAAAGGGACTTGTGTCAGGAGACCACAACAGTAAAAGAATCATCAAGGGATGACAGGAAAAGGGCAGGAAGAGAAGGTGTATCAGTCAGCTTCTCATGACTGTAGCAGATACTGCAGATACTACAGTACAATAGACTTATGAAGACGAAAGTTTTATTGTGGCACCCTGTTTTGGGGGTGTTAGCTCTGTTGCTTTGGGACTGTGTTGGCATGACACATCGGGAGCAGGTGGTATCGCAAAGATTTTCACCTCTTGTCCAGGAAGCAAAAGAGAGGGAGGAAAGCTGGGTCCCCTATGACCTTTGAAGGCACGACCCCCAAGGACCTTTGCTAGGCCTCCACCATTTAAACTTCCACCACCTCCCTGTAGCACCACCCAAGGACCAAGCCCTTCACCTGTGGGCCTTTGGGGACATTCCAGATCCCAACGGCAACAGTGAGGAGATAGGAAATAAGTCCAGTAGTTCTTCATGTGGTTGGGAGAACTCACACAGTAAAATCTCCAAATTCATTTATACAGAGACACCAAGTATTTGCTGAGCACCCACTCAAGGCTTCTCCAGGCCCATAGCATCAGCAGGGCTTGTGTTCTGCAGCAGACACTGCACTGGGCCTACAGCGTAGTCACCTGGCGTCATCCATAGACGTCACCACTTGGCCTCGGCCTGGCCCTGGGATTTAGCAGTGCTCTGTGGTCACCTGGCCCAGCCCACGTGGCCTACCCTGCAGTGTCTCAGGATCCCATGTGAATGCAGAACCCTTCACCTCCATCCTGAGGAACCTGTGGTGAATTCATGTCCACACTGACAGGGACTCTAAGAGGTGGGTCCTTTAGGTCACGGGGAGTGTCCCCTCAGAGGGGATCATGGAATCCTGGTCTCTTCCTTTTTCTCTTGCTTCCTGGCCACATGGTGAGCAGTGTGGCTCCACTGTGCCCTCTCTGCAATTGCTATCTGGAAACTCCACCAGAGTTCTAAAGGCAATGGGTCCACCTAATCAGGGACTGGAATCTCTAGAACTGCTGGCCACAATTCTCTTTATAAGTTTATTATCTCAGGTATTTGTTAGAGTGGAGGAAAGCTGACTTAGTACTGAGTACCACTTGGACTGAGTACCACGTGGACTCCTGCAGCAGGGCGGAAGACCAGGGTGAGATGGTGGAGATGTTTGGAGGCTCGGGGCAGAAGGCTTGCTGGCCTCACCCTGGCTAGGCCTTGCTGAGGCTCCTGCACATGGCTGAGGACCTACGCCAACCACATGCTCACTACTGGAGAAGCTACATCAGGAGAAAGTTCCAACCTGAGTTTCATTCTTTGCAACCAATTTAGTGGCTTTCAGCTTCAACTCACCATTGATAAATTCCTCTGCAAGAATGAATCTGCCATATATTAGGCTCAAAATCCAGTGGTCTTGGCTCTCAGGCTGTGGCCGGCACCAGCCTATGGCCATCCCCGACTCTACCATTGTCACCAATCAGCAAGTGAAATAAAAATGGGCAAGTTAATTCCCTAAAGCATCTCCACTGCTCTTGTGAGGACAAAACACAGGTGTACATATGAGCTACAAAATCAAAATGTGACTTCCACGATTCCTCATGTGAGTTAAATGCTCTTGTGTAGTTGAAACCAGCACTGCACATACAGTATGATTTATGCTCATCATTTAAAAGTTCAATTTTACTTGGACTCACACTAAAGAACTGAAAAACAGCACAGTGAGTCAGTAAAGAGGCGTTAGATGAAAGGAAAACTCTATTTTTCATATAATTTCATATTATTTTACTTTTTTCCTGCCTTTGGAACCAGGGCCCTACATTTTAACTTTGCACTAAGTTTTGTGCATACAGAGAAGGGTTTTGTCTGAAAGGCCCATCAAACTCATAGCAGAATATGATTTTGAGGTACTTATTTGGGACTTCAAAGGTAAAGTGGAATTTATGAAGTTTCTAGAGAGAGAAAGAAGAGTTAATTTTCAGGAAATGAAGTGACCAGGACCAGAACTGGTGGAGTCAGGTGGGGAGCACTGTGCCCCTTTAGTTGCTGAGCACTGGTGGGGGACTTGTCCAGGTCCTCACTCGTGGTGGCAAGCCTGAGCTATTGAAGCAGCCCAAGCTCATGTCACATCTCCCTGTGGTCTAGAAATCAAAGGAGAGGGAAGGGGCAGTGACTGGGACCTGGGCTGGGCTGGGCACACCGGGCTCCTTGGGGCCCTCCCAGGGTGTCTCTGCAGAGCTGGCCCTGGAGCCAAGCCAGCTTCCTGGAACCTTCTGAGACACAGCCTGGCTGGGCCTGCATGGCAGGTTGGTGGGCAGCAGTGTGCAAAGACATGCTGGAACACAGTGTCCCCATGACAGCACTGCCCCTGGGCCTGGGCTCTGCAGCCACGTAGGAAGTCCAGGAGGCCAAAGAAGCTGGGAGGCCAGGCTGGTAAGCCACATGCTAGACACATGTAGACACACAGACAGGTAGACACACAGATGCACGCCTACATAGAGACACAGACACACAAACAGGCTCGTGGACATAGACACAGACACACAGAGACAAACAACAATTAAAATTTTCTTTGGCTTTGGACATCCACCCAAGGGACAATAGAGCTCAGGAGCTTACCTATGGGGACCTCCTGGTTCCTTACCCAGTGGACCAGGCTCTGAGGCTTGGATTGTGGGGAGCCTGGTCACCCAGTCTCACAACCGCAGGGGAGGCCCCACTGCACGGCAGGCAGAAGCTGCGAGGGTCCACATTGGCTAGAGTGGAAGGGTACCTTGACTCCCATTAGGAACAGCCCACTTTGATTTGCTCATATTGTGTTCCTACAAGTAAGATGTCAGTAGGATACATAGGAAAACATCTGGTTATACCTTTGACATGTTGCCTTTCTCTCTTACTGATTTCTTCATTCTTAGGAATAAAATTCTACCTTCTACAAAAACCTCTTATTTTTTCAGTTCACTGATTCTTTCTTCAATCTTATCTGTTTTCCTAGAGAGCTCATTGATGGAGCTTTTATTAACAATCATCTTCTAAATTTCAGAGTTGTAGAGATATTTTTTGAAACAGTCTCTTTTTATTTCATAGTTTGTCATCGTTAGTTTCTTAATCATGTTTCTCACAATCACCTCTGAAGCTGTAATCTGCATGTTAGCTGTTCCCTTGATCAAGAAGCATTAGGCTTGCTGAATTTGAATGTCGTGTTCCACAGCATTCATTTTGCTCAAACATTGGCGGCTTTTGCCTATCTGCTGTTATCTTTCTGTTTGGAAATCCCTGATCAGCCCTGTTTCGCTCTGTCTTAGTTTTCTCATTTGTAAAATAAGGGATCCAAATAGATGAGTGGTTTTCAATTCTTTTGAGTTTGGGTGAATATTGTCAAATGAAAATTCATACTGTGAGATTTCTCCTCCTAAATATTTATTTTGGCATGGTTCTAGAAACGGAGGACTCTTCATGGCCGATAGACTCACGGTGACTCACTTGCCATCCCGCTCATCAAGAGGAACAGAACTCTCATTAACAGTTTCCAGATAGAATCTTAAAAAAGAAAACTTATACAGACAAAAATCATGTTGCAAGTCACGAGGGAGTACAGGACTACATTTATTTCATTTAAGTGGACCTACTGATTTCACAGGAGCCATTTCCAGAAAAGACTGGGCTGAGATCCATTGTTGGCCTCTGTGTATAATATAAAAGTAGATGCTATAAATTCATGGCATTCTGCCCATCATAAAAAGAGGAAAAATGCATTTTCTGTTAGACCTCAAGACTGCTCTTTTCTAACCATTGGCAGAGCAAACATCAGGTGGGCAGATGGCTTTGTGACAGGGAGGACAGTTTCTGATCCAGAAATAGGTGAACGCACCAGTGGGAAAATACCTGTTGTTTTAAAAATAGGTGTGTGTGTGTGTGTGTGTGTGTGTGTGTGTGTGTGTGTGTGTTTCCTTGAGTGTGCTTGAGATTTGGCAAAGAAAGGAGGAAGTAGGAGTTTTGAATTGGTTTGTCCTCTTTTATCTGGGGAGAAGAGTATTTGCTTAAGTGGTTTTGCCAGGCTAATTGAATTCTTTCTTTGGAGGAAGACAGTTTTTGACTGAATCAAACGAATAAAAATGATTTTAAGATGCTGCACTCACAACGTTTAGCAAGAGGGTAACCTGGTGCTGCCTGGCTCTGGGAGGCTCCACCCTCCTCATCCTGCCTGTGTCCACTGCCACACTCTGGCCCCTACGTCCTTTTGAGTGCACTCTGGAAGAATGCCCGGGTCCCTGGTTTCAAGTGCGAACATGCCTCACTGTCTGGGATAGTCTGGACACTTTGTCTTGACAGACACCACCACCAAGTGGTTCCTGTTTTCCCTCCTGCTGCATCCCAACGACCAGGGCCCGTGGTGCAACTGCTTGGTGGTCCCTTCTAGTGCAGTGCTGGTGGCCTCCATCCCAGGCTCCTGCCTCCAATTACTGCACAGTCCTTACAGGCCCAGGGAAGGCAGCATGGACCAGAGCAGAGAGCAGAGACAGGAAGGCCAAGGAATGTGTTTGATCTTAGGTACAATTAAAGAAAGAAAGATCAAATTGTGAATATGTTTTTTTTTCCTTTAT
Organism: Ictidomys tridecemlineatus; assembly: GCF_052094955.1. Taxonomy (NCBI): domain Eukaryota; kingdom Metazoa; phylum Chordata; class Mammalia; order Rodentia; family Sciuridae; genus Ictidomys; species Ictidomys tridecemlineatus. The sequence continues at coordinate 127,518,791 of NC_135481.1, read as the reverse complement.
CAAAATGACCAAAAAATGGTGCAACCTGGCATATGCCAGTGAAGGCTTTCTGAAGAACTGATGGTACCCCTGAAATCCAAGGGGTATCTGTAAGGATGTCTTAAGGAGTTACTTGGCAGAGGGTGAGAGCATCCCAGAGAGAACTGTTTGCCCCAATTCCTGGACTAAGGGTGGTGAGGGGCTTCCCTGTTTGAGAAACTGAAGGGCTTTGTGTCTATATTTGATGACATAAGTTAGATGCAAGGCAGGTCCTGGGCACAGAGGTAGGAATTTTGCCTTTGTCTCCAAAACCTTGCAGAGTACATAAAAGAGGCCAGCAACATGACCAGAAGTGTCCTTGAACCAGTCTGCCTGACTGCTAGGAGGAAAGCCAGTGAGGGACTGGGTGGGTGAAGGGAAGTGTAACACACGCTCATGTGATGCCCCATCTCCAGATTCTAAGAGCACCTACATCCTGTGCCATTGTGAAGATTAAATATATTGATCTACTTGAAAGATGTATCTCAATACACAACCCACAAGAAATGCTCAATACCTGCTCGCTATTGTCAGGTCTTTTTCATGTATGTCCTAGGCAGAGCTGTCCAAACACATAAAATGCAAAGGGTAAGCTGCAGAGTAGTATGCTGTCTAAAACCTCATTTGTGCAAAAATAAATTAAAACAAAAGTACCTTTGTAACTGTATATGCAAAAATATTTCTTGAGCAGTATGTCAAGGAGATGCCTGAGTGTTTGTGTTGATTGCAGCACTATTGGAAAAAACAAGATATGAAATCAACCTATATGTCCATCAACAGTTGGTTGGATAAGTAGAATGTGGAATGCATACACTATGGGATATTATTTATCCATGAAAAAGAGTGAAATCCTGTTATTTGCAGAACTGTGGATGAACCCAGGAAACTGTGTTAGGTGAAATAAGCTAGCTCAGAAAGACAAATACCACATGTTCTCATTCATATGTGGAAGTTAAAAATTATCTGACCCCATAGAAGTAGAGTGTAGAATAGTAGATAGGAGGCTTAAGGAGAGTAGGCAGAAGGGGGTTTAAACAGAAGCAAAATTCAGTTGGATAAAATGAATACATTATAGTGGTCTATGGTACAATAGAGTAACTACAGTTAATATAATTGTATCAGATATTTCGAAATGGCTTGAAGAGGGGATTTTGCATGTTCCTAGAACAAAGAAATAAATGTTTGGGATGACAAAAATCCTAATTACCTTGATTAATGATTGCACATTGAACACATGTATAGAAATAATCACAATGTTTTCCACAAATGTATATAATTATTATGTTTCAATTAAACACAACTTTTAAATGTAAAAACATGTATCCTGTATGGATATCCCTTGGTCAATAGGGGAAGTGGTCTGGGGCAAAGGGAGTTTATGTTATCTTTTCACATTTTAAAACATAAAAATAACAGCATTTATTGCAATAAGTTTGGGGAACATAGACAATTGTTGTGGCTGAATGAGAAACTTGTTTAGCACTCAAAGTAAGTCCTTTAACAAAAGGAAAGAAGGCTGTAAAGTAAAAAATCTGTGGACTGTCTTTGGTTTCCAGGAAGGAAATAATCTAACATGGGGGAGAGGAGAAAGGAACTTGTCAGTCAGCTTTGCAGCACTGAGACCCAAAATACCTGATGGGAACAACTAAGAGAAGGAAAAAAATATTTTGGCTCATGGTTTCAGTCCAAGATTGTGGGGCTCCAAGGAAGAACCATCATGGCAGAAGGGCATAGCTAAATATAGCTGCTCATCTAATGGCAGCAGGGAAGGAGGGGTGGAGAGAGAGAGAGAGAGAGAGAGAGAGAGAGAGAGAGAGAGAGAGAGAGAGAGAGAGAGAGAGAGAGAGAAAGAAACCAGGGACAGAATATACTCCCCAAGGGCATATCTACTTCCTCTAGTAAGACCCTGCTTCCTCCAACCGTACCCTATTTGCACACAGTTACTACCCAGAAGTTCATTCAGTTATTAATGTACTAATTCATCAATGGATAAATCCACTGATGAGTGCAGAGCCCTGATCATTGCCTGGAAACCCCCACCTCTAGATCTTGCTATGTCGGGGATCATGCTTTCAATCATGAGCTTTTAAGGACATTTCAGATGCAAAGCATCACAGGAAGGCTGCATTTCAGGAGCAGAACAATAAATCTGATTTTGACTAATGTTCACTTTCCTCAATTTTTTTTTCTTTTAAACCAATGAAGAAACTCCCCATCACTAAGAATGTTCTTAACATTTAGCTCTGGAGCGTCCCATTTTGGGGGTTCTGTTGTACATAAAGACTTTGCAGCTCATGTGTTATGCACCTCTCTGACAAGAGTTTTCCACATTGTTTATGCTCAGAAGATTTTGTCCCGTGTGCATAGGGTACTTCAGGAATATCTCATCTCAACTGAGAGCTAGGGAGAGCAGAGATCCCATCAATATCAGTGCCCACCTGCTACTTACTCAACCAAAAAATTGTACTCCAACTCCAGTTCTTGGCCCCATGCAGCCACTGCCAGGAAATTGGGACCCCTGCTAATGCTGATGCAGAACACCAGGGCCTTCCATCAGGCTTCCTGTGAAAAGAGTAAGCACAGCAAAACACAGGCCCTGCTACCCTCTGCCCTGCAAACCATAAGTACATGCACCTTGCAGACCTGAAATTAAATGATGAGCAGAATCTAGTTGCAAGGCAATTTGGGGAATAACATTCTTAGCTTCCCAGCTTCTGTACACTGAAAGAACAGAAAGCATATAGGGTTCTCATTTGCCAAAACCTAACAACTCAGGGTGCAGATGCACTGCTTTTAAAAAAAGAATCAAAATTACTGTTGATTGGATGGGCAGTAGTCTGTGCACATTCTGAGTCTTGTGGGACCACACCTGTCTCTCCCTTTTGCAAGAGCATCACTCTCTGATATCCAGCAGTAGTAGCCTATGCCAGGGGTTTTATGAAGGAGAACAATGAGGTCAAGAAATAATCATTTCTCTCAGAAACATCTTTGATAATGGGTAACAACAGGATCTGCCAGTGAATATTAGGGGCTAGAACAAAAGGTTGCCCCTATCACAAGGCAGTGAGAAGGCAGCCCTGCTAATTCACATGTAGACCTATGCCAATGGACATCTTTCATCTCATTTAACCTGCCAGAGATCTGAGATCTGAGGTAGAAGTGGCTTTGTTGATACCAAGGCTAAAATGAGTCCATGTGACAGACGATTTTAGAACAGGTGATCCATGTACAAGCAATTTTTAAGTAAATGAATGATCTGAAATAATTCAGGATAAATAATTCAGGGTCAGCGTGAAATGGGAAGCCCTTGGGCTGTAGGAAGGGGCAGCTAGATGCTGCTGCTCTGTGGGAAGCATCTAGTGGGGCACCCACAGGACTCAACCTCCCCAAGCTCCCATCTCTGCAGAGATCAGGGGGTGGAAAGCCGCCCTTCAGCATGTACAGAGCTGCTAAAATAACAGTACCTTTACTAGTGTTATCACGGAAGCTCAGTAGGGCTGATATTAATGGTCCCTGTGCCATATCTTTAGTTGTGATCATCAGGATTTGAGGACCCCATTTTTTTTCAGTGCACAAGACTTCAGAGGAGACTGTGAGGAACATTTGATATCAATGTCAAGCTTATGGTACTGAGAAAACTGTGTCCCAGAGAACAGCAGCTGCATTTCAGTGGATGGAGACTTTCTCTCAACCAAGATTGTCACTGTTCAGTTAGTAGATAATTTTGGTTCAGAGATTTTGCTCTGTGGCTAATGAAGGGAATGTGATAAGTGGCATTTAGGACACGTGCCACTTAGTACATTCACTGTTAGGAATGCCCCTCTTATCAGCATCTCTGACACTGCACAGACCTATTGCTCTTTCTATTCCCCATTTAGTTCTCTAATGCCATGTCCTTTCAGAAAGCATTGCCCCTAGAAAGACTGAGGCCCCGCGAGGGGTGCAGGACAACTAGACCTGCTTCCTACCCAGAGACACTGTCAGTCCAGTGGGACAACAAGACTTCATAAGATCAAAGATGAGCACTGAATTCCTGCCGAAGTCAGAGAAGATGCCGTCGAGGTGAATGCATTTCATCCAGAACATGGGAGGTAGCAATGGCTGGAGACTGCAGGGAAGGAATTTATAACCCAAAGGGGCTGAGTCCATCAGCTGTTCAAGGTCACACTGCTGTAACCCACAGTCATTTCCTTGGAGATGGACTTCTTCCCATCATCGACTCCCCACAGAGGACTGGCTGGGCTTCCCCTGGTGGAGTGGTGTACAGCATGCCCAGGGGAGGGCATTACATGCTGAGACAGAGATGGCAGAGTTTTGTGCATGCTTGTATATTTGCATTTGTGCTTGCAGATGGGTTGTGCCATCAGGGAACAAAGGTAATGAGAAAAGAAATAAACATTTATTTGGCTTTTCCATGTCTTGCTCTCTTACTGAACACCAAGATGGTGGCTGTAAGAATTCGAGGTGTTCATCTTCATGGAGGACTTTAGAACTTCAGCAGTCTGGTAAGCACTCCAGAAAAGCTAAGTCTGATGGATGATGAAAAGCACCACCATGTACCTTTCCACAGAATAAACATGGAGAGACAATGAGGCCAGACGGGGAGGCTACTAACCCTGAGACCGGCATGGTTTCATCTCAAAGGTTTGCAAAGGTTTGTCTGCTGAGTCTACCCAAGATCTGCCTTTACATCATCCATGGCCACAGGAGCCCTGGGGAGGTGACCCAAGACAGCAGGCGCAAGGAAAGTGAGAGCTCTTGGGTCTTGAAAGGCTAAGAATTATACAGGTACCAGTGCACCTTAATCAGGAATCAGGCCATTACATTTCTATGACATTATCTACATCTGGATTGTGAAACTAAATTTATTGCAATGTAGGTTTTCTAGAAAGCAATGAATGATTGGGCCCACTTACTGAACACTAACTTGATGTCTTCTCCAGAGCCCCAAGGCAAGCCAGTGTCTCAGCTTAGTCACCTCTTACAGTAGGTGCTGAAAGAGCTCCAGAGCAGACAGTCTACCTGGGCAACGTCAGCGAAGCCCAAGTGTGAGAGGGAAGGTGCGGCAGAGAAGGAAAAGAATCCACAGACCATGAAATGAGGAACAGTCACTGCTGGAAAATCAGGCTCAGTCCTTGGGACCCTCTGAGAGAGGAATCAGAACTTTCCTTCCATCCATCTTGCTATAGGAAGCCATCCTGGAGTCATTTACTCATCCTCATTACTGATGAGTTGAGGTTACCAATATCTAGCACATCCAGGTTGCCCGGTAGATACACTGAGGAAGCCCTGAGGTACAAGAGAAAGCTCCTGAGAAATGAGGCAGAGCCAACTACAGGTGCCCACGGGATACAAGGAGCCATTGCTCAGGTTGCAAGTTGGCTCAGAGGTGGGTTTTGATAGATTCAATATGACCCTGTGTTCTCTGCTACAACTCCATTGAGAAGTGGAATGCAGTTACCTACTTCCTGAATTCCTTAGCTATAAAATGTGATGTAATGTTCTGGGACTTCTGAGCCTAAATCTTAAGAAGCCTCACAGTTTCTCCCCAGACCTCTTGGAGTACCTGCTCTCAGCCTCAAGCAGCTACAGATGGGTTTGATGATCTTGAGACTGCCATGCTGTGAGAAAGCCCAAGCAACCCATGGAAGGACTGTGTGAAGAGACCAAGAGAAAGAGATTTCTAGTTTGCATTATTTCTGTTAAGACCTCAGACATGGAGCCAAGATGAAGCATTTCAGATATGCCTGTCTAAATTTCTGCCCCACGAAATCAAAAGCCATAATAATAACACAAGTTTGTTTTAGCCGCTAATTTTTGAGGAACCTTGTAGTAATGAAATACTAGACATGGACAGTGGGTCATTTTCTGTAACTCAGAAGCTGGGAGAAACACCAGGGATGGTAAGACCCAATTTCATTATTTCAGAGTGAGGAAATTAAGGTCCAGAGATATGAGTCTAGGGTTCTCTTGAAGCTGGGTGGCAGCTCCCAGAACACAGGGCAGGAGGGTGATGTCATGCCTAGGACAGTTACCAGTCTCCAACAGGGCCTATGAACAGATTTGTGCTCAAAAGTGGGAGGAACTAAAGGATCCCTGGAGCCCTTTACAAATGCCCTGAAAACCAGGTCCTTCTCTTCCTGGTTGGTGCCCAAACCCTCCTGTGATGTGGTGAGGAAAGATTTGAACATCTACCCCAAGGGGAAGAAAAAAAGGACAGAGGCCATCAAATGTGTGTCTCTCTGTGCTCAATGTGTGAGACCTTAGCTCCTCACCTCCTGGCAGCTAATGAGGAGAGCACCCTATCAGGCCTCCTTCCAGACCTGCTGACCCCTGGACTCTAGGGTGAAGCTATCTTCTCACCATACCAGTAATTCCAAAGCTCACCAATGTCTAGTAAACCCTGGTAGAGTAGAAACACAGAGAGAATAAGATGTCAGAGCCTGATTGAGTATTCTCTCAGCCCTAGAGACTGAGCCACCAGCACTCATCCTCTGAGTAAATAAGTGCCCCCTCCCCCATGCAGGGTTCTATAACAACTGCAGAAAATGGGGCTGGTTCCGATGGCACTGTCTGGCTCAGGGTATCCTGGGGATGGAGAGAATTTTGGGCGAGTGGTTGAAGGCACTTCTGTGAGCTGAGACATCTCGTGGGTCTCTGAGCTTTGGAGGTGTAGTGAGGGGAAAGGCCACCCAGGGACCCTGCAGCCTTACGGGAGTGCAGAGGGGAAGGGAAAGAGGACACCATGCCATTGCTGGGGACATTGAGCCTGGTGTCACATGGTCATGCCCTTGCCTTGGTGATCAGACTCAGGGGATAGTGGAGGAAGGAAAGGCTCTTCCAAAAGCTTGATATCCTTGATGTTCTTGATGTCCTTGTGCCAGGGCAAACCAATCACAGGTCCTGTCAGAAACCAAACCACATAGAGATGTATTAGTCCAATTTCTGATGCTGTAATGAGATACCTAAAGGTGAGTGTTTATAGAGAAAGTAAGTTTATTTGGCTCACAGCTTTGAAGGTTCAAGGGCATGGCACAGGTACCTACTTGGCTCTGGTGAAGATCTCTTGGCAGGTGGCATCACAAGGGTAGGAGCACACACAGAAGGGAGAGTCACATAGTGAGACAGGAAGTCGGAGACCCAGGGGGAACCCTGTCCAGCACTTCTGAGGACACACCCCCAGTGACCTGATGACTCCCCTAGACCTCACCTCTTCAAGATCACATCACCTCTTAACAGCATCACATTGAGGACCACACTGGCAGCTCATGAATCTTTGGGAACATTCTTATACTATATTCAAACCACAGTAGGGGTAATAGTCTCACTATGAGTGTAAACAATAGGTACTAGGTTATTGTCCATGGCCATTGGGACAGTGCTAGGCTGCGTTAAGCAGAGTCCTATGGGCTGAGCTGTGACCCCTCAACCCTGCCAAAAAACAACATATGCTGAATACCTGTTTCCCAGTATCTCTGAATGTGATTGCATTTGGACATAGGTCCTTTAAGTAACTGATTAAATTAAAATGAGATCATGAGCAGGGACCCTAATCCAGCCAACATGACTGATACCTTCACAGAAGGAAATGTCTGTAAAGGAACAACACCAGAAGGAAGATGTGAAGAAAGACAGAAAAGATGCCATCTCTAATTCAAGGAGAGACACCTCCGAAGAATCCAACTCTTGATTCAGGTTTTTAGCCTCAAAGACAGCAAGGAAATACATTTCTAGAGTTTACGTTGCTTAGTTTGTGGGACTTTGTTATGGCAGCCCAAGCAAACCATAACACATAATGAGCATCCTGTCACCTTACAGTGAATTCCCACATACAAAATAATGTACCAAGAGGGAACTTCTGAGTTAAATGGCATTTAAAGAGCAGAAGGCAGATGTTACCAATCCCTTCATAGGAACCAAGCCAGAGGCACAGAACCACTTAGTACCAACTTGGAAGCCATATGGGTCACTCTGGCACTTGCACCTCATTGCCTCATTTCTGACAGCAAATTCAACTGTGTAACTAAATAAAGATGGCAAGGCCACTGGGTCAGAAAGCTTACACTTAAAAATCATGAATATATTTGGCATGAACATTAAGGGTTCATACAGATGATATTGAGTGCTTGATCTGATTGTTCTCTGAGGTCCCACCTAGCACAGGCATTCCATAATGGAACTCAAGGCACCAATTAGACTTTGCTTGTTCCTTGATGCAGTTTTCTAAGGCTGTTAGGGTGAGCACGGCCAGGACCCAAGCATAGGTTGGTTGGCAGAGTGCAGCTGATTGCCATTTAAGCTCAGGTCCGGGCAAGAGTTCCATTTTGCTAAAATCGACCCCTTCTGGCATTGCACCCTGGGGCAACATAACTCCCAACTTCCCCTATGGAGAGCAAGGCTAATGACATTTCTAGAAAGAAAATTACCCAATGACCACCTGATAAGAAGTAGTATGAACTCTCATTACTTTGCCCTAAACTATTTCTGAATTTTTAGAACACACAGACCAGCAGCATCAGAGGCTCCCAGCTTTGGTATTATAAAACTGATTTTCAAGAGGATAAAAAAAATTACATTAAATCACAAAACTGCCATCTAATCTGTAAACATATTTGAAACTTTGGAAACATCAGAGCTAACCAGGAATGAACTTGCAGTCATGTACATGCCTGTGTGTGGATCATGTGTGAGCGCATTCTCAGATGAGGGTTCACAGCTATGAGCTGTCCCCATGTGGGCCTGTCTGGATGGTTCATCATGAATGCAGTCATTCCATGCACAGAAATATGATGAGTTCATCATGTGGGCGGATGCACAATGAGCCAAAGAGGTGCCAAGCCTGGGTGGGCAGTAACTTTTCCATGACAGATGCCACAGGGAAACAGTGGGCAGATGTTGGGTCACCATGGTGTGCCTGCCTCTGTCCTGGTCATGATGTAGCCCAGAGCAAGTTATTTCCAATGTTTGTTGCCCACAGATGTGAAGGAAAGCTAGGGAAAAAAAAACGCGGGTTCAATCTATACAAAAACAAAGTGCAAAGGTTGTAAAAAGGTCTATGGCAACCAAGGTAATTTAAAGACCTGTGCTTAAGTGTATTAAAAAGGACATTCATGAGACACCAGTTGGTGTCAGCATCAGACTCAAATATCACATTACATTATCTCAAATATCACAAGGCAGGAGCTAGAGCCCATTTCATGGATGAGGAACCTGAGACTTTGCTTACATGCTTCTCCCAAGGAGCCAGCACTGGGCACAGGGGCTCTGGTAGGGATAAATCACCATGGAAAAATAACTCCTATCCCCTTTCAATGAGGGATCACAATGTCCTTTGACTTCTAGAGAATGTGGCAGCCAGTCTCCAAGATCCTTGCCTCCTGGTATTCAATGCTTCCCCTCTGAACCAAGGCTGGTCTCTCGAGGCTAATTGTACGTGATAGAAGTAGAGTGTGAGTAACTTTCAAGACTGGGTCATAAAAGGTATTGCAGCCTTCACCTTTGTCTCTTGGATCACTTACTGTGGTGGGACTGGCTGCCAAGTGTAGAGGTCACTCAAGTAGCTCTGTGGAGGGACCACAGGAAGAGAAGCTGAGAGCCTCAGCCAACAGTGAGCCGCATGAGCAAGTCAACTCAGTCCTACCTGAGTCTTTTTTTTGGGGGGTGGGGTGGTGATGAGGATTGAACCCATGGTTTGTGCATGCAAGGCAGGCACTCTACCAACTGAGCCATATCCCCAGCCCCCTAGCTGAGTCTTTTGATGAGCCCCTGCCCAAGTGAATACCTGACTGCAATTTCATGAGCAAGATTCCAAGCCAGAACCACCTAGCCAAGCTACTCCCAAGTTCCTGACCCACAAAAACCACATGTCGGTGATTTTTTTGCACAGTAGCAGATCATTAATTCTCATAGGAACCTCTTTACCCTTAATTTGCAAATATCAAATGCAATGATGTTAAGATTTGGCACTATCCCTGCCGATAAAAGTAAGTGGTAAGAAAATGGCATTGCTTGCTCTACCAATCAATTACAGAGAAGCTTAGCAACTCTAAATTTGTGGTACAACCAGCCTACAGGATTTAACAAACCTTTAGGTAGGAACTACAGAAGTCCAATGTGTTCTGTTAGCCCTCTATGCATCATTAGAAAGATTATCTTGTTAAGGTTTGAATGTGTCCACCAAATTTCATGTGTTGGAAACAACATTCCCAATGCAACAGTGGAAAATGTGGCTTAATAAGAGATGACTGTGGGCCACAGCCCTCATGCATAGATTAAAGTCATTATCATGGGAGGGGGTTAATTATATTGACTTATTATAAATTTGCCCCTCTCACTTCTCTCCCTCTGTCCCTTCCCACACTCCCCTTGCCCTTCTGCCTTCCTCCATGGGATGAGACAGTATGGAAGCCCTTCTCAGATGCTGATGCCATGCTCTTGGACTTCCCAGTGTCCAGAACTGTGAGCCAAATAAATTGTGTGCATTATAAGTTACCGATCTCAGGTATTCTGTTTCAGCAGCAGAAAATGACCAGACAATCTTCAATTTTTCTCTTACAGGTGAAAATATATACCCCCACAGAATCTGCTGGAAGTCTTCTTAAACCTCCCACTTCAGTCTGCTTTTATCCATCTCAGTAGCACCTCCATCTCTCATGTGGACAACTACAACAACCTCCTGCATGGTGCCCAGGCTTCCTCTTTTCCTGTCCTGTAGCCATTCTTCACACAGCAGCTAGCAAGGCTGGTAACAAAAATCTCACCCCAGCCCTCCCTGCCTTTGGGTGTCCCTGCAGCATCCTGTTACCCTGGAGGAGGAAGTCCACCAAACTGTCCTGATATTCAAAATTCAGTGAAAACTGTCCTGCTTCTGAATGTTTGCATTGCCAGGCCTTCTTTCTGGAACATTCTTTCTGTGGATGTTCATTGCCTTTTTCATGTCTGCTCACCCCAATGTTACCTGGTCATTTGGCTTAAATTGCTACATCGTCACACCACCGTTCTCCCTGCATTCATGGTCTTGATATGCTTGGGCTGAATCAACAAATACATTGTGTAGCTTACACAACAGACATGTGTTTTTCTTTATGGTTCTGAAGACTGGAGTCCAAGATAAAGGTCTAATAAGGTTAGTTCCTGCTAGGTCTCTGTTCCTGGCTTGCAGACAGCTGTCTTCTCATGTCCTGACATTGGTGGATGAGGAGCTCCAGTGTCTCTTCCTCTTCTTAAAAGAATAATCCTGTCAATCAAAGCTTCAGCCTTATTGCTGCCCCCGCCCAACCCTTACCTCCAAATACAGTCAATTTGGGCTTAGGACTCCCACATATGAATTTGGGGAAGGGGGACCAGCATTCTGGCCATAATACTTACCTTCTGTTTAGCTTTCTTAATTTTAGCTGTTTTCTGTTTTATTCATTTAATGTACTTGCTTTACCCCAGTTCATTTCAGTATTCCTATTGCTCAAAACAGTGCCCGAAGCACATGATGCACAAATATTGGCTGAGCAGTAGTAGAGGTACATCTACTGACAGAAAGAAGATCAACAAATACTGACCAAGTAGTAGTTGGTGTAAGAATGCATCCATGGATATAGTAGATGGTCATTAAAGATGGGTTTAGTGAAAGAGCAATGTGTTTGTGACACTGGAGAGATTAACCTGTGACTTGGCTGTGAGGGATTGAGAAATAGCTTGTTCATGCAATGAGTTGGAGCATGCTGGGTGGGTGGAGGGGCTTTTGATATATATTTGCATTTTCTCCTTGGTCTTGATACTGATTGAAACTTACCAAGCCAATGAAACATCTGATATTTGTGTGCTACTTACAATTTATGAAGCGTTCAAATATATCTCATTTGATCTTTATGATGTTCTATGAGACAGAGCAAGAATCAGCATCCCTTGTAGTGGGTGGCTACTGTTGAAGAGAAACTCATCTCCAAATTTACTACAGGTTGAATATTGCTAATTCAAAAACCTATAAACCAAAATGTTTAAAAATCTGAAACTATTTTGAGTGTTGATACAATACTTCAAGTGGAAAATTCCATACCAGGAAACTTGAGGATGTGAGGATAGAAAAGATAATAGAATGAAACGGATGTTATTGCTCTCTCTCTCTCTCTCTCTCTCTCTATATATATATATATATATATATATAGATAGATAGATAGATAGATAGATAGATAGATAGATATAGATAGATATAGATAGATATAGATAGATAGATAGATATAGATATATATATATATATATATATATATAGATAGATAGATATATCTGCATGACCAATGTGATTCTATGATATGTACAATCAGAAAAATAAGAAATTATATTCTATGTATGATATATCAAAGGGCATGAATGCATTCTACTGTCATGTATAACTAATTAAAACAAATAAAAATTTTAAAAAATAAAGAGGAGGGTTTGCACACATACACATACACATACACAAATGCCTATTATTTACACACACACACATTCAGAAGAAAATGGATAGTATATATTACACAAAAGTCAAATGCACTGAAATAGAAAGTTTCAGTTGGTGACCAGAGGTCACCACGGTTCTAGAGTATCCCTTTAAGTATAAAGTGAAAATCAAAAGTTACCAGGGAAAGAAGACTACTCTGAAAAGGGATAGAGTCAGATTTCAAATGAGTGGTAAGAGAGATTATTTGTTAATATTATGTTTAGAATTAATATTTTGAAGTGTGATAAAATGATAACAAATAAAAATATTCCCAAACACTGATAATTATATCCACAGTAGAACTGTATAGGGATTTGTTAGATTCAGTAAGAATTAGAAGAGATTAGAGCTTGACTGGCCATATGGCACTGCCCATATGTGGCTCTAAAGTACCTGAAATGTGGCTAGTCCAATTTGAAATGTTTAGTAAATGTAAAAGAGTCATAGGATTCAAAGATTTTGCCTGAGAAATAATGCAAAAAGTATTAATAATGTTTATATTGAGTATATATTAAAATGATTATGTTTTGCATATAATGACCAAAGTGCAATGCATTATTAAAATGAACTTCACCTGTTTGTAGTAGAGAAATATAACCTTGGCCAAAGATAAGTTTGGCTTTTGTCTTTAATTTCTATGAGGTTACCTCTAAACCCTCCTAACCTCCTGCCTGATAGACTTTCTTTGTTTGTCTGGAAATCTTGAATCACTGCAAACTCTCCAATAACATGATTGATTATGGGGCTTTGAGTCATATGTTATTAGTTGAAACTTGGGGGGCATTGGAGTCTAAGGTCTGCCACATGGGCAGCTACCCATGTCTATGTGACTGAGTTCCAATAAAATCTCTGGACACCAAGTTAAAAAAATGGTTAAAGAACACCCAAGTTGTAACTTCAAGCTCATTAGTTCAGGATTAGTTCATTCATTTATTTCAGGATTTAGCCGGTGGGCAGTTTGGGCCTGAACCATCTGAGGGTTTTTCTATGCTTTCTCACACCATGCCCCTCTGGAAAGCTAGGGGTTGGTTGGGTGGTGTGTTTGGGTGCACGGAGGCCTCTGCTCTCCCCTACACATGGTTCTCTCTCCAGGCAGACTAGCCCAGACTTGTTCTCAAGCAGAAACAAAGTTAGCAAAAGCCAACAAAAGGCACAGCCTCTGAAGTCCCTGCTAAGAAGTAGCATGACTGTTTGTCTATAACATCCTTTATGCAGAGACAGCAGGGAGCCAGCCCAGCTCCAATGGGAGTGAGGATGGAGATGAGATCTACCTCCCAATGGGAGGCACTGAAGAGAGATTGGGAGGGGTGTGCATACCAGAAGGGGTGGAAACTGGCTCCATTTTGGTCATCTATCCCTCATACTTACATTCTATAGCAAAGTGGGGTTGGAGAAAATTTGTCTTGCTGAGACTTGAATTTGGCTTTTCTGCCCCCAACTTTCAGTAAGCATCTCTGAGTGAACAAGAAGCTTCCTGCTAATATTAGTCACCTTCTCTTTCTTCAATAAGCTGCTGATCACTCAAAATTTTCCTCTCTGCCTCTTTGTGTGGGAACATTGAGCACCGCCCTGACCACATCCCGACACAGAACTATTCCTCATTTAGTGAAATGATGTAGCTTGATTTCAACAGTGATGTTGTGTATGGAGAGCGTTGCTTGGGCTTGAACACCATCCACCAACACACATGGTTCTGGCAGCATATTTGCTCTGTTTTGGGGCCCTTGATTGGCATCTTCTTAAGCCTCAAGAACTGTGTAGGTGGAGACAGTGAAAAATGCAAGGTCAGGTGGATTTAGAAATAGTGGGTAACAAACCAGAAAGTCCAGACGAGAGATGGTACAAACAGGAACAGAAAGAGCCATTAGAGGCTGAGTCCCCTGCCATGCCGCTCCATTTAGAAATTTCCAGTGTACTTAGGCAGCAAATCAGGTTCAACCAGATGCTAGAAGTGTGATTTTTAAGGTTCTCACATTAAATGATAAGTTGGTGAGGTGATAGTTATGTTAATTTATTGATTTAATCTTCAACTATGTGTGAATATAATCAAAACGTTGTATTGTACCCCATAAACATACACAATTGTTATCTGCCCAATAAAGATCAGCTGTTCCTTTTCTTAAAGATCAGATGCCTTCTTTGGTTGAAATGAGAATTGGGGGTTGCCTTTCTCTGCTGTTTTCCAATGAGGAAGGAATTAAAATGGTATGCATCACATCCATGGAAAAATGACAGTTAAAAATCATCTTTAGCATGAATTTAAGTCAAATAGTGAATAAAAACAAGAGAACAATTAATTTTACCAAGTTATTTCTCTCCTAGAAAATATCAATCTTGACTAATGGAGATCAGGATTGGCAAATTGTAGCCTGTGGGTCAAATTGCAGTCATTATTGGCCTTTGGTGAAGTTTTCTGAGCGCACAGCCACAGTCCCTCATTTGTGATTTGCCCGTGACCACATTTACAGAACCACAGATGTGGGTAGTTGGCATGCAAACCTTACAGCCTTCGAAGACTCACTTAGTTACTACCTGGTCCTCTACAGGAAAAGATTTCTGGTCCTCAACCTCCCCTCTCAACGCTGAAGCTCTGGGACGGGAAGGACAGGGAAGGAGTGGCCAGCCCATCAGTCTGAGTGGTCCTGAGGCCAGTACTGTGACACTTTAACCTCTGGGTCACCTGGTTTCTGGAGCATGTTTGCTCCTAGGGAGAATCTTCCTGAATGGCATAGAGTCAAGATCAAGCTGAGCTCCAGGTTAGGGAACATGTAAATGTGCTTCCTCTGTCCAGCTAGCTAGAGTCTAGGAACCAGTTCAACCCAGGCTCTAAAGATCTGCTCCCAAGGCCGCCTAAAGCAGAGCTGTTGTTTGGTGCTCCTGGTTTGGCTGGGGTCCTTCTGAATCAGAACTACGGCCTGAGTCTCCAGCCCCCTAAATAGGACTCCGTCATGCTCACAGACAACCAAGGAGGAGCCATATCAAGCCTCTGGAAATTCATCTTGCCCCAAGCACTGGGCCCACAAGTATCCAAGACCTAAGTTCAGGCATGAAGGGTTCCCTGTTGCAGATCAATTCCAGGGCTGGGTGTGAAAAGGCCAGATAGTGACAAGGGACCCTCTTCAGGCTTGCTTGATCCCAGGTTTCACATCAGTCTGGATGGTCTTGGGGCCAGTCACTCTGCCAGCCCCACCTCCCGGGCTACCAGTACCTCCATTCAGCATCAACTGGTTCCATTGACCTTGGTCCCAAGCCTCTGTGGCACCTAGAACAGAATCAGAGAATAGTCGTCATCACAGGGTGCTGACAGGACAGGCCCAACCTGCAGACTGACCCTACGGGGTGTCACCAGGATGAAAGTGAGAGAATCTCCCAGGAGCTCCGTGGGAGACCCTGGCGGGCACACCCCAGCCCCAAGGAATGAGTTGTGGGGGCAAAGTCAACCACAGAGCCCCATTCCCCTTGGAGTGGCTGGGTTAGGCAGGAAAAGGACAGCCCTTTCTGACCAAAAAGATATGAGGAGACCATCTGGAGGCCTGTAGCAGAGGGGGTCCTGGCCCTTGGGAAGAAAATGGTGAAGAAGCAGTTCCTTTCACATCGTTGTCCACTAGAGGTAGTGCCTGTCTGGTGGCTGGTGGTTGGTAGGGAGCTACCACATCCCCAACACAGGCAAACATGTGGAGTATGATGGAGACCCACCGAGCTTTTGGACTGTGCTCAGGGGGTGAGTTAGTCGCCTCTGGAATTGCCCTGACTCCATAATTTGCAGTGTGTGAGAAAATGCATTTCTTTTGTCATTGAAGCTATTTTAAATTAATTTGCATGTTATTTTCTCTAAAGTCACCTGAGCTTAAACAAGTATCTGCCACCTCATGGGACACTTTCCATGGACGCTGAAAACTTTTTTCCACCGGGCACAGGCCCTGTCCCCCACAGAGGCTCCCTCTGAGTCACAAACACTCTGAATCCTGCCCCCTAACGGTGCCAACATGTGCTCAATTTTGAAGTCTTCACCTTGGCCTGCATTGTCCCCCCCACTTCTCCCACCGTGCCCAAAGATATGGCAATTTTACTTAAAGTGAATCCCCAAACTTCTGCTTCTAGTAATGATGGGTTAGGTCATTAGAAACAAAAATCTTCTAAAGACAATATGAAATCATCTGATTCTGGGCATTTGAGAATCAAGGGGAGCCAGAGTTAGAATGAAGATGGAGTCCCCAATGGTGAGCTCAGCTTAAGGGCTACTTTCCCTGGGGACATTTTCCAGTGTAGAGAGGGGAGCTCAAATATGGATTGGCACCTATAACAGAATCAGAGAATAGTCACCCTTATGGTTTGCATTTGAACTGGAAAACCACATGTAGCAAAATGAACTTAAACCCCTATCTCTCACCCTGCACAAAACTCAAAGTGGATCAAGGACATAGACACTAGAACAGATACCCTGAATCTAACAAAAGAAAATCTTCACCATGTTGGCTTAGGAACTGACTTCCTTACCAAGACCCCTAAAGAACAAGAAGTAAAATCAAGAATCAACAAGTGGGATGGAATCAAACCTAAATGCTTCTTCACAGGGAAGGGAATCATTAATATCATAAAGAGAGAGCCTACAGAATGGGAGAAAATCTTTACCACAGGTGCCTCAGATAGAGCATTAATCTCCAGGATATACAAAAAACCTAAAAAACTCAATACATAAATATAAATAACCCACAATAAATGGGCAAAGGAAATGAACAGATACTTCACAGAAAAAGAAGTTTAATCAACCAACAAATATATGAAACAATGTTCAACATCTCTAGCAATCAGAGAAATGCAGATCAAAACTACACAGAGGTTTCAGCTCACTCCAGTCAGAATGGCAATCACAAAGAATAAAAGCAATAATAAATGTTGGTGAGGATGTGGGGAAGAAAGTAACACTCATGTGCTGCTGGTGGGACTGAAAATTAGTGCCACCACTCTGGAAAACAGTATCAAGATTCCTAAGAAAACTTGAAATGGAACCACTATTTGACCCAGTTATCCCACTTTTCATTTTATATCCAAAGGACTTAAAATCAGCATACAACAGTGATGCAGCCACATCAATATTTATGGCAGCTCAGTTCACAATCTCTAAACTATGGAACTAACTTAGATGCCCTTCAACAGATGAATGGATAAAGTAAATGTGATTTATATACACAATGGAATATTACTCAGCCTTAAAGAAGAATGAAATTATGGCATTTGCAGATAGATGGATAGAGCTGGAGAATATTAGGCTAAGTGCATGATGTCAATCCCAAAGAACCAAAGGCTGAATGTTTTCTCTGATATGTGGATGCTAATTCACAATAAGTGGGTGCAGGGAGGAGCTAGGGAAAGAAGAGAGGAGATATGGGGTTAGAAAGGATAGTAGAATGGTTCAGATATTATGGCCCTATGTGCATATATGATTACGTGACTTGTGAAACTTGACATCATGTACAAACAGAACAATGAGAAATCATACTCCATTTATTTATGATGTATCAAAATGCATTCTACTGTCATATACAACTAGCTAGAATGAATTAAAATTTTGAAAAAATATAACATGAGTTACAGAAAGACTAGTTAGATATTAAGTAAAATCCATAAAGGAGAAGACTTGGTAAATTGTTCTATAATAATTCTAACATCCTCTGGTAATAAAAAAAAAAAACAGGAAAAGGAAAAAGGTAAGCCATATAGCAAAAGGAAATCTAGTTGTGCATCCCCTAGTGACATGTTGGTCAATGATGGACCACATATGCAATGGTATTCCCATAGAACTGTACTGGAAAATTCCTACTAGCCAGTCATAGCATCATCCCTACACGGTAGCAGAATGCACTGCTAATGCATTATACTGTTTGTGGCAGTACTGACATAAACAAAACCTGCCACACTGACATTCATTTAAAAGTAGGGCACCTACAATTATGTTCAGTGATAATTGATAATAAATGACTGATGTTGGTTTATGTATATACTATGCTATGCTTTTATCATTATAAACCTTCTCTTTGTAAAAATATTTACTAAGAGTATGCTGTTCTACACACTGACTGCCAGCCACCTCATGCATCTTGCATTTACCATGTTTCTTTTTTTTTTGGTGCCCAAAATTGAACCCAAAGTTCTTAACCACTGAACCATATCCCCAGCCTTTTAAAATTTTTATATAGGATCTTAGTTGCTTAGGACCTCACTAGGTTGCTGAGGCTGGCTTTGAACTTGTGATCCTCCTGCTTCGGCCTCCCAAGCTGCTGGGATTACTGAGGTACACCACCAAACCCAGTTTATCACATCTCTTAATAGCATTATTTTCTCTTGTGCATAATGTGATCTTGTGTTGTGTTGTTTTATTTAGCATGGCTCTGAAAGCAATAGGCTATACTACACACACACACACACACACACACACACACACACACACACACATACATCATATAGACAAGGTGTATAATAGGCTACATAGGGTCTAGGTTGCTGTAAATATATTTGATGATGTTTGCACAATGACAGAATCAACTAAGGACATATTCCCCAGAACATCCCCGTTGTTAAGTGACACACGACTGCATTGTTGCATGTTTAACTTCCAAAGGATTTGTACAAGTTAATTAAGAAAATGACAACCAAGTAGAAAACTGAGCAAGAGACTTCAAAAGACCCAAAAAGATAGATAATCAAGGAAAATTACATTAAAATCACAATGCATTAGGCTTGCATACGTTAGAAAGACCAAGATGGAAAAGATAGGCCCACAACTTCAGTGAGGTGTAAATTGGTAGAACTATCATGCACTACAGAAAAAAATTTGGATGGGTACAGCCACTTGGGAAGACAGATTGGCACAATTTATTAAATCCAAAGTTGTGAATAAGGCAGGACCCAGCAAATTCACCCCTGGCTACATCTTTAACAGAATGCACAGCTGTGTGTATCGAGGGACAAAGAATGATAGTAGTCATTGCAGTAGTGCTTGTGACAGCCCCAATCTGAAAATGACCCAAACGTACATGAGTAACAGATCTACTCATAAGGTGTAGTGCAAGGTAGGAATGAGCTCCAGCTAAGCGGTGAGCACTAACACCAGAACACTCACTGTGTGATTCCATTAAGATAAAGAGCAAAATCCAGCTACAAGAAACCCTATTATTTAGTTGCTAAGGGAAAGCAAGAAAGTGATTTCCATAGTTGGGATAATGGCTACCTTTAGGGACAGGTCCCAGAAGTAGTAATATTACCCTCTCAACCTGGTTACCAGGTATTTACTTTGTAATAAATATCTTGGTTCTGCACATTTTTCTGATTGTGTCTTATATCTCACAATAAAAAGAAAAAGATAAAAGGGTATTTTGCACCAAATCACACACAATAAAGCCTTCCAGAAACAACCTCACTTGGCTTCCCACAGTCCACGTAACACACACACTCAGTATAGACATATAGATGTGCAGTTCAATAAGAGTCAGTGTGCTTACCTTCTGGATCCTGCCTCTCATAGCTGATCACGTCTCATTCAATTTTAGTGCACAAAACCGAGCACCACATGCAGACATTTGGGATGCAACCACAAGCCTTTCTATGAGTTGAATTTCCCTTGGGATTTATTAGATTTTCTCTTCTTAATTTGCCTACCTAACTTCCTTAACAATTCATCTGATCCTCTCTTAGTACATATATTTTGATTGTATTTTTTCCTTTTATTCATTTCATAGTATCCTCAGTTCTTATAAGTAGTATTATCTCAATCTTCCATTTCTGTGCAACCAACAGCCCTAACTGTATGAGTCAGAAGAACAGAGTATTCGACATGACTCACAATCTGGGCAGGTCTCATCTGGACTGGGTAATAGAGTCTGCAGGTGAAACATCCAATATGGCTGGGGCTATCAGGAACTCTCTTTCCACAGGGTAATTTTCCATCAGGGTAACTAATTCTCTACATGAGGTTCAGGACTTCTGTTGGTCCATTTTTTTTGTTATTTTAACAAAATACTGGAGGTTGGACACTTTATTTTTTTTTAAAAAAAAAAAGGTTTATCAGTTCTAGAGATTCAAGGGTGTGGCATTGCTTGTGCTCAGCTCTGGTAAGGGCTTTCTGGCTCCACCACACCAATGGTGGGAGCACATGGAGAGGGAGAGATCATAGGGGGAGACAGAAAGCCAGAAGTATTCAGCAGCCTGGCTTGCTCCTTATTACAGCTTGCTCTCACAGGCACTAACTCACTCTGGAAGACCAAGGATGAAACCCCAATGACCTAATTACCTTGCACTAGGCCCCACCTCTTAAAAGTTCCACCACCTCCCAACATCAACGCATTGAGGAACAAGCTTCCAACACACGAACCTTATCCAAATCAGAGCAGTCTATGTCACTGTGAGGACTGTGAATTTTAATTCTACAAGATGAGAAACCATTGGTATGATTGTAGTATAGAATCTATGATCAAACATACTCTGCTGCTTCATATAGACATAGCAAAAGGGGATCAAGAGAGGAAACAGGAGACAGGACAGATTTGATGGCTGAGACTTGAATGTGGTTCCCACTATTCAGGGTGGTTGGATTCTGGAACTGTTTGCAAAATAGAGAAGTGTCAAGAGCGACTCCTATTTGGGGAGGAAGGAACCCAGAAAATAGGGATGCTGTTCGTAGACTGAGAGGCAAGGGATAGTTGTATTAGTCAGTGTTATGCCACTATAACAAATACCTGAGTTATTCAACCTATGAAAAATAAGAAAGGTTTATTTTGCCTCATAGTTTGGGGGATTTTGGTTCATGGTCAGTTGGCCTGGTTGTTTAGGGCCTGTGACAAAGTGGCACATCATGGTGGGGGGTGTATATCAGAGCAGATTGTTCATCTCAAGGCTGAGACAAGAGAGAAAGAGAAAGAAACTGGCATCTTATCATCCCTTTTGAAGGCACATCCTATGGGCCAAAACTTCCCATGAGGCCCCGTTCCTGAGTTCCCACCAACTCCCAATAGTGACACCCTGGAGATCAAGATTTTAACACAGGTGCCTTTGGGGGATGTTGAGGGTCCAAACCATAGCAACAGTGAACACTGAGTCTGATTTGGCAACTGTAGGTTTTAGAGACTCTTCTGTCACCATGCAGAGCTGTGGGCTAGGTGGCAAGGTGTCGTCTGAATCTTACATTTGGAATCCTCTGGTCCAGAGAGAAGAGAAAGCCCAAGAATATGTCCTCATAGGGAATAGCAGTGGGCACAGGGGATGGGGCATTTCAATGTCATCCTAATGAGCCCAAAAAGTGGGCTCTGAAGAGGCCTGACCCTACCCTTTGTCAAGAGGACCACTTGCCAAGAGCCAGGGCCCCTTATCTGATGGTCCATCCCAGTAGGACCCAGATCTTTCTTAAAGCTTCACCAAGAAAGATTCCCCACAAATAGCATTTATTAAAACCTGTATTCTTCCTACAAGGGTTTGCCCAGGTAAAGGTGAGAGTTCTGATCCATTTTTCACATCCGACTGGTAATGTGCTCACACTGTAACAAGGTTTGAAGGAGGCAAATCTCACACAGTGGCATGAAAACATGCATTGTACATAAGAATAACCAAAGGATTGTGCTTTTGTTTGTTAATTTATGTCAAGTAACACTGGGATTTGGGAATGGCAAATTACAATATTTTATAATTTGGAACTCCAGAAGGGAAAGTCCAAGATGTTTTGCAAGATAAAGTATGACATCCTGAGATTCCACCAACTTTAGGCTAAAAATTGAGTAGCTAAAAATTGAAAAGCTCAGCAGGCTTTTGACTGGCATTTTATGGGCTACAGTTGAGCAATGCTTTACTAGATTTTGCATGCCACCTTATTTAATATGGGAAAATTACCCTGAGATAAAGTAGTTACTCTCCTCCTCATTTTACAGGTGATAAAATGGAGTCACAGGGAGAGGTTCCCTAACTGTCCGGATTTACCATATTTTGAAGTTGTCAGAATTAAAATAGAGCCTCTTGGCTCAAGCTTCAACAAAAAAATAATCAGGGAGGTGGTAAAGAGGTAATGTCACCTACATGTGCCTGATGACAAGAGCTGTTACAAGAGACTGCCAGAACCATCCCCTTGCACAAAGCCATCACAACCTTGTTCACAAAACACTTCTGTAATAACTGTCTAACCAGTGCCCACCCAACTTCAGGTGACGCCACCCCTAGGATTCTTGATGAATATTGGCTTATTCATGCAGTATTGATATTCTTCAAGCAATCTTCCTGGGGACTGAACCCAGAGGGCTTTTACCACCGAATCACATTCCCATTCCTTTTTATTTTTATTTTTATTAGGAAACTTAGTCTTAGTTACTAGGGTCTCACTCACTAAGTGGCTGAGGTTGGCCATGAACTTGCAATCCTCCTGTCTCTGGGATTACAGGCATGCACCACCATGCTTTTATTGTACACATGGTTTATTAGCATGTGCATGTTATTATTGCAATGTTTTCCCAGAATGAACTTAATCTTTGGATAATTCCTCTGTGCTTGTCACTGCACTGGCTAAGTAGGAGAGTTGAAGGACTGGGTTGCAAGCCCACCTCTTATCTGTTAGCCAGTGTGGCATCTGTGCCTCGTGAAAGAGCCTTCAGACTCAGGTGGGTGATGTAGCCTGCTTCTTCCACATTAAAATACTACAAAATCAGTATAAAAATCAGCAGGCAATATCAAAAGCCATTCCAATTCACCCACAAACAATTCAGAGGGTATAAATAATAGATTCAGACTTTGACATGGGGCACTCCTAGGCCACAAACAGTGATGTACTGGATTGTGTGCCAGATCATGGCTGGTATTTTTTGTGCCTGTAATTGCAAGAATCTGGGAGGGCTGAGCCTGTGGGGGAGATCACATTTTCAGGGTGGGCAAAATTGAGCACACAAACCAGAGGTGTCCTCTCTTCCTGACTGGCACTCAGTTAATGCTCATGGGCCCAGTTCTCCACATCCACACAGAATCCAAGGGCACCCCACCTGGCTGGGACTGTGATTGTCCAGTGCCTGTGAGCAGCATCAGAGAGGCCATGCTTCCAACACATGAACCTTATCCAAATCACAATCTGGGAAGGTCTCATTTGGACTGGGTAGTGCCCACACGTTCCTGCAAAAAGGTGAGGCCTGTGAGTGAGCGAGGCATGTGAAACTGTTCACAAAGTGTCCTTCAATGTGACAACAGGTGAACAACACAACTCACACTTCCCCTGCAGGATAGCTGGGGGTGTGAAATGCTCCTTCATCACAGAGGTCACCCTTGCACTGGGAGAATCAGTGGAATTGCAATGCCCGCTTCCTTCATCCATTGCACACTGTGGTCTCTTGGAAAAAGCTACAGATCCAGTTCTGTTGGAGAAAATGGACAAAATGTGTCTGGAAAGGACCCCAAAGTCAGTATGATGTTGTTCTCCCATGGAACTGACTTTCGCAGAAACTTCCAAAACAAATGTCCTATTTGAAAAATAAATACCACAAAAGAAATAAAATTGTGTGTGTGTGTATGTGTGTGTGTGTGTATGTGTGTGTGTGCATGAGCGCGCACATGTATGCACAAATTTTCTGGTGAAATTCACTGGAAGAAATTGATTCTTCATGTTAAGTAGATTTCCCAAAGTGATCCTAGGTGTTACATAAACAAATTTACATCCTAAGAACTATGTTTTCATTTTAGAGTATATAACAAAAAGTAAAATTAGTACATCCAACCTATGACATCAAGGGTGACCTAAAGTTTTCTTTATGAGTTTACATAAAAAGAATCAATTTCAGGTTAAAATGTAGGACAAATAAGGTTAAAGTGGAATGTTTTCATGGAAACGCTGGGAGCCATGGGACATCGGGAGAAAAGTGAAGCAGAGGTACTGTGAGGCCCAAGTACAGGAGTTCCAGAAAGTTCCATGTAGCAGGAGGCATCTCCCTCTGAGTGGAGTTTACCCAATTTGAATGAATTATCATGAATCAGTCCAATGTCTATTAAATATCCATTTGGAGGTTGGAAGGAAATTCATACTAAAAACTATTTGGATACATTTTTAATCCTCACAATGTCATTTAAACCCTTTGGGGTGGACTTTTCTCCCTCCTCCACCACCTGAGGAGGAGCCCCTGAACTTCAGTCCACCTTTAGTATATCTTGGGGAAACAGTGGCAACTTCTGAGCCCAGCCAGGGTTCCAGAAGAGGGCTCTGTGTTTGGTAAGTAATGTCTGAGTCCATTGTCTGTTTTACTTTCCATGGTTTTAGTTACAAATGGTCAATTATAGCCCCAAAATATTAAATGGGAAATTTCAGAAATAGCAATTCCCCAGTCTTAAAACGATGTGCTACTCCGAAAAGATGTTCTGGTGAACTCTCACACTGTCCCATTCCTTCCCATCTGGGATGTGCAGGATTTTGTCACATGGCAGGAAAGGATGCGTATGGTAGCCACATTCTTCCCCCACCTGAGACGGAGAGCATTGTGTGCATAATCATAAAACAACCTCTTTATTGATCTGTTTCATAGACTAAGACCCAAAATGACTTGGACAAAACAGCTGTCCACCCTGCCCCCCCACAATCAGGGCAGTGATGATTTTCTCCCCCTCTGGATCTGGTTAAGTTAAATAATTTTGTAAAAAGCCAAATGTTAAAATCATAGACCTGGAGGATCAAGAGTGTGTTTGCTCCTGGGGAGTGGGGCTCTGCCACCCGCTGAGACACCCCTGGGCAGGAAGCACTCATCGTGAAGGTTCTGGAGATAGTGTGGGGTACCCGCTGGCCTGGGGCCAGGCGGAGCAGGAGCAGTCCACCTACACAGCTGGGTGAGAGCGAGGTTGGCTGCTGTCATCACCACAGACAATACCAAGAGGCTGTGTGTTTGTTTAAAGGGGCCACACTCTCCGCTCTCACCCCACTCCATGAAGCATCAGCACTTTCTTGGGCCATGTTCTCTCTGCCACCTACCAAAGGGGTGGATGGTCCCCAGGCTCCAGAAACCTGACCCCGCACACGGCTCTTCCTTTGTGTCACTTGGCTACTCCTCAGGCTTCTTAATTTATTGTCTTCCGATCACACTCTACAGATTTCGGAATTTGCTTTTCATAATTCAATCTCATTTTCCATATTTTTTCTTTAATCCATATTTCAAGCCAATAATGATTGACTCAGGTATAGAAAAATCCAGGGAAGAAAGAGGCCCACATGCCACACTTTCTCGTGTGTATGTCATGCAGAGGGCAGGTACTGCGTCCTGGGCCACCGAGGTCAGAAGGCCACACTCTTTCCTGTCTCCCATTCCCTTAATTGGATTGCTCCCTCCCTTTCTGGCCCTGTATACATCCCTGGAATGGAGCCACCACTACCCCTTGGAGCTGCTGTTCTATTATTGCAGAACCACAAGGGGAGGGCAGACAGGGTGAGCAGGAGGCAAGGAGGAGCCTCTGGTCCCAGCAGCCACACCTGTCCTACCTGGAGCACCTGGCCATGACTTCTGAGTGCATAGCCTCATCATGTGTCCACTGTCCTCTACTCCGTCCTAGTCTCTGTCACAGCCTACCGTGACAAGGCCTATAAGCAACAGAAATTTATTTCTCATAGTCATGGAGGCTGAAACTCCAAGACTGAGAGATCTGATGTTTGGTGAGGACCCACTTTCTCATCCACAGGTGGCATCTTCTCTCTGTGTCCTCACCTGGAAGAAAAGTGGGTGGTTCTTGGGCTTTTTTTCCTTTTTCCCAGGGGTGCTTTACCACTGAGCTGCACCCCCAACTCATTTGATGTCTTATTTTGAGACAGGGTCTCACTAAGTGGCTTAGGGTCTCTCCACATTGCTGAGATTGGCATTGAACTTGTGATCCTCCTGCCTCAGCCTCCACCATACCACTGGAATTAGAGGCATGCACCACTGCGCTTGGCCTTTGGCCTTTCTTTAAAGGATACTAATTCCCCTCAGGAGGGATCTGCCCTATGACCTAATCACCTCCAGAGGCCCCATTTTCTAACACCTTGTGGGTGAGGATTTCATCATATGAATTTGGGGACATCACAGTCAGAACACAGGTCACAGCAACTAAGTGAGAACAGTGCAGCTGCCCCAAGCAGCCCTAGGGGCAGAACCCTCTTCTGATGCTGGTGTCCTTCCATTCTGCTGTGTGGTTCTTTGGGGGTAAGGATAAGGTTAGGAGCCCCGCGTGGACGTCTCATCTCTCTTTGTGTGTTAGTGGTTGTACCCAGGGTCACAAAATGTGCTGTTTTCCCAGATAATAATATTTGTTTTTTTCCCCATAAACATGTGGCCCTGGGAAGGCCATTCTGAGAGGACAGAAGGACTTTGGTAGAAGGGAAACAGGCCCTCTGGAGTGGGTGCCTCCTCCCTTGAGCTGCTCCTTCCCCACAGGGTCTCTGTGGGGAAAGCTGGGACACCCATGCCTACTTAAGATTCTTTTGGGGTGGGGGTGTGGCTCTGTGGTAGAGTACATGCTTGGTGTGCACCAGGCCCTGGGTTCCACCCCTGGCATTGCATAAGCAATCCTTTCCGAGGTCACTGAGGGTGTGTTCCTCCACCGTCAGCTAGGAAACCATGCACCCCTTTCAGCCGATCACAGCTCTTCAGGTTTTCATATCATCGTTACAAACATCAGTACATTTCTCTTACTTGTTTTCCCATGAAAGGCATGTGTAGCAGCTTCCAGAATGAGCACAGAATACACACACCCTCCAAGTGTGCGACAGAGAAAGAATTGACTTTCTTTGGAGAAAGACACTTAGGTGAATTTTCCAATGGAAACTTCTCAAAATAGTCAAATAGTAAATAAAGCAGATCACCACAGGAAACCAGAATGAGGCGCAGTTAAGACACAAATTCAGTGTTTCAGCATCTCCCAGCCACTGTCACACACAGCAATGACTGTTTTCTTCAATATGGTGATTCCAGAAAAGGGCCAAGCAGTAAGGTTTTCCCTATTAGCTATGATGCTGCAGATGCCAGTTAGCATGTTCGTGGACCTGGGTTCCAATCCATTTCCACTGCGGTAGCAATTGGCATTTGGTGAAAAAGAACTCCCACCCTGTACTCAGACCCTGCCTGTCTGAATTTCATGAGCACCCAAAAGTTCAAGTCGTTTTTTCTTAGCAGAGCCAGGTCTCTATCCTTATTTTGCTTAACAGCAGAAACTCTTCAGGTACAACATGTTCTCTGCTCCAGAACAAAGCAGCAGATAATGTTTTCTGGATGCTTAGAAGTGGAACAGTTTCCTTCTGAGGACTTTACAAACATAATTCATAGTAATCCTAGCACAAGCAAGCTGTCATTCACATTTTACAGATGAGGAAACCCAGGCGCTGGATGGGGAAGTAATTTGCTCACTGCTCCTTCCAGCAGGGTGATATACTTTATCAGAGAATTGCTGCAGAAAGGCAGCACTGTAAGCTATGGCTGAGTTTCCGGTAGACAGAAACTAATAAATAGGTATCTGCTCTCCACTGCACCTTGCACTTAAAGAGCTGGGGCTAATTTTATACCTGCATACACAGACTCCAGGAAGATTTGCCTTCCATCTTGGGCTCGGCTGGTTATCAGATCCTCTACAGGCCCTTGGGATTGTGGTTTGCCTGCAAAGCATAGGGAGGGGATGAGGACAGCATTTCCCCATCTGACTGCCCACAGCCAATGCTCAAGCCCCTTCCCAGACACATCTGGGTCCCCTCCCTGCCCCACAGTCTCTGCAGACTTGGTGGCTGGTGAGAGCACTGGGCACAGGGAAGAAGAGACAAGGTTAGATGGGACAGTGCAGAGCTGGGTTGGGAACAGGGAGCCTGGAGCATGGTGTGACTCTGGTTCCACAGGGAAGGCAGAATCTAGCCAAGCCCCAGTTTCTGCTCTGCTCCTCTTTGGGCCTTGAGTCAGGTGCCTGGTGTTCTAGGAGATGGAACCCTCCTGGCTTCCTGCCCAAGTATCGACAGATGTGGGGTTTTTTCTAGAACACTCCCTCTCCTTCCCAGCCTACCCTGCTCCTTCTGTTGTGGCTTTGGGGTCACAGGAGACACATGTGTGACCCTCGACAGGGCCTGCCAACTGTGGAAATGCAGGTGGGGGAGAGGACATTCCTCTCAAGATCTCAGGAAAATGTTTACAGAGATTGAAAGGTTGAAGGACACCGAATGTCCACGGAATCTCCTCTCTCTCCCCATCTCCTCTTGCTGAACTGCTTAGAAGTTAGTTATGGACATTATGACACCTTATAAACTCCTCTGCAAACATCTCCTTAAAAACAAAAAAAAAACAGATGGGGCCATTGTATTAATTAGGGAACCAATAGCATGTGTCACGGTAGTCGCTCCTTATCCACACAGGACACATTGCAGGACCCCCAGTGGGAGCTCAAAAATGCAACTGGTACCAAACCCTATATACACTATGCTTCTTTCCTATACAGCAGATCCTAAAGTTTACTTGATAAATTAGGCACAGCTGAAATGATTGGTAGTAAACTGTAATAAAGGAAGAACCATTATAACCATGTACTGTGATGAAAGTTATGTGAATATGATCTCTTCCTCTTTCTGAAATTCTGATGGTGTGCTAATCCTTCTTTATGTGATGATGTGAGATGATGTAACCACTCTGTGAGATGAGGTGAGGTAGATGACGTGGGCATCTTGACACAGTGTCAGGTTACTACGCAACGGTTATATGAACACAGGTATTACATCACCAGGACAGTTGATCTCTGAAAGACATGGCAACCAAGTGAGTAAGGGTCGAGTAGCCTATACAGCATGAGTACACTGGACAAAGGGACAATCTATGTCCCAGGGTGGGTGGAGGGGAATGGAATAAGATTTTATCATGCAATTTTAAATTTATGAGTTGTTTATTTCTGGAATTTTCTGTTTAATATTTTTGGACCAATATTTTTGGCTGAAACAACAGCAGGAAACTGAAACCTCAAATAATATGAGAGAGAGAGAGAGAGAGAGAGAGAGAGAGAGAGAGAGAGAGAGAGAGAGAGAGAGAGAAAGATCTTAAGGGACTGGCAAGTCCAAACTTGCAGGGCCAGCAGCAATCTGCAAATGTAGGTAAGAAATGGTTTTGTAGAATTGAATATAAAATCCATAAGGCAGGCTGGCAGACTGGAAGCAAAGTTTCTTCTTCTTCAGGGTTTCTCTGTCTTTATTTTCTTAAGGCCTTCAGCTGATTGGGGAAGGCCTGCTCACATTCTGGAGGATTCATCTGCTTTATTCAAAGTCAACAGGTTCAAATGCTGATCGATCACAGCTACAAATATTGGTATTTGACCAAACAATTGGGCATCTTTGCTTAGCTAAGGTGACACATTTAATTTAAAGATATGTTAAATTAAGAGTAAGATTACTATAATAATAACCTGGAATTTATGATCCAACTTCCTTGGAAGCCAGCTCAACTGACTGCTCAGCTGCTGCTCTTTGTGCAGAAAAGGAAGTCTCGATGCTATTGCATTGGCTTATGCAGCTCAGAGAGGATTCACACAAAGCCAATGAAAATGGAAACCAGGGCTAAAGGAGGGGACATGGGATGGAGAGAGCCAGAGAAGGAAGCAGTACCCTGACACAAATGTGTCACCTAGTAAAAATAAAGAAAGAAAGAAATACATACATAAATAAAGTAAGATATCAAAAGGAGGCAAATTGTAAGCAAAACAACAAGAAAACTGGCCTGTTTGCTGTAAGCCACGGCACCAGAGATAATATACCCTGGCTCTAGTCTCTTCATTGGAGGTTTTGCCCACCCAGTGATCTGGATTCATTCTAAGGA
This sequence comes from Ictidomys tridecemlineatus, assembly GCF_052094955.1. Classification (NCBI taxonomy): domain Eukaryota; kingdom Metazoa; phylum Chordata; class Mammalia; order Rodentia; family Sciuridae; genus Ictidomys; species Ictidomys tridecemlineatus. The sequence goes on along the minus strand of NC_135481.1, from coordinate 127,488,497 downwards.
AATCACAACAAACTAGAAATAAGTAGCCTATAAAATCATGCAGATTGAGATCATCACTGATTCTTAGTAAAGCAAGGGCCATGTCTGAGAAGTGTCAGAGACACTTACCCTTTGGATTCTGGCAGGTCCTGGAGCTAGACCTGGGACCAATAAGCAGCAGCAGCAGCTGGAGGTTCTGTCCCTATGTCCCTGGTCCAGTCTGGTGGTTTTCCACATCTCCCTCTGAACCCCCTTCTGGAAGCCTTAGAGGGGGCATCTGGACAAGCCCTGGGCTATGACTGCACTTTGACCCCTCTGCCCAGCAGGCTGGGAGGCCCCATTCCTCACCTGATGCTCTGGAGGGAGGCAGGGCATGTAGAATAACTGTAGGTAGAATGAGGATGTGTGAAGGGAAGAGAGATTGAGCATCCCTTATCTGAAAATCTTAAACTTTTAAAAAATCACGTGGGCACTCAAAAGGTTTCAAATTGGAGACTATTTCAGATTTCGGATTTTTAGATTAGGGAAGCTCAATCAGTATTTGCAAATCAATATTTGCAAATATTCCCAAATCCAACATGAATTCTGAATTATGAAACACTGGTGCTCCCCAGCATTTGGCTGAGGGTACTTTCCTTGTGTGTACAATTGCCTGCTTCCCACACCCATGTCACCCTGCTGTGCTCCTAGAGCCTGTGGGGCCCCTGAGGCCAGGCGTAGCTGTAGTTCTCTGCCTTCCCCAAGACCAGCACCGGGGGTGTGAGCTCAGAGGGCGAATTTGTTTGATTCTCACGGCACTGAGTTTCTGTGCTCATCCAAGGGGCCCTTTTGCTATGACTACTCAGTGACCTTTTCCATCCACCCGACATCCACGTGTGGGATGGTTTTTCCACCCACCTGTGCTAGCTAGGAAACTTCCAGATGACTAAGAACTCGAGCCATGCTTTTCAAGATGTGCTTCTCATGCCACTCGGAGACTGTCCACTGCAGGAAGGCAAGACCATAGCACAAGCCACCCCCAACTTTGTGCTGTAAAGAACTCATGCTTGCACATTCTATGGGCCAGGGGATGGTGGGGGGTGTGACCTCTTTTGCATGGTGCCTGGTCCTCCTCTGGGTAGACTCCAATGGCTAGGGTTGGAATCACCTAGAAACTCCTCTCTAGTATAAGGCTGGGTTCATCTGGGGTCACAGGAGACACATGTGTGACCCATTGACAGGGCCTGCCATCTGTGGAAATGCAGGTGACCTTATGATGACTCTTGCTTCTCATGCATGAACCATCAGGGAGCCCCAAGGCTGAGTTTTCCAGGATCTTTAGACAGAAACTACATCCCCGCCTTTGACTTGGCATTTCCATAGCGTTCTATTGGTTACCAGCCTGCCTTTACCATGAGACCAGATCTAAGGGGAGGGAGTGGCTCTCCGCAACCCTCAGTGGTGGGGGAGCCAGGTTTATGGCATGTGGGGTGGCAGACATTGTCAGCTCAGCTGGTTGCCCAAAAGCAGTCCTGACCTCCTTCTTCTCACACTGAACCTCTGAGTTGGACATGGGACTTGAATCCCCAACCCTCCAGCCCAGGACTACTGCTACCAGGCCACATGTACTCCCCACGGACCTCTCAAAGAGAAACGCTTTGCTTTTCTCTCTGCACATATTTTTTTTTCCTGCTTCTGGGGCTTTCTAAATAAAATAAAGAAAACACATGTCTTCAGGTGTGTCCTAGGTGCAGACAATTCTGCCCAGTGGTCATTTAAGATAAAAAATGAAGTATGATTGGTTTTTGCTTTTAAATGAGAATCCAGCTGATAGCCTTTTGTCCACAGGGGCTGGCCCAGCCCCCCATTGCTTCAGCAGTCCCCAAGTTTCTCCCTTCAAGGCTTTCCTTAGTGACTCCACCTGGCCCTGATCAACTGGGATGTGTAAAGAGAGGCCTCACTCACAAGGTCAGGCACGTGGAGGATGCTCTGTCAGTGTTTTGCCCTCGGTGGACGTTGGGGAAGTCCTCTGAGATTCCTGATCTACTTTACGCTGACCATCACCTCTGGACTAAGGTGAAGTCTGAATGGTTATAATAAAGACCCCCAAAATGCAGTAGCTAAAATAAACTTGTTTCCCTGTCCTATGGGATGACAATGGCCTGGGCCAATGCTACAGCTCTGCTGTTTTCAATGCCTGGCTTTTTTTTTTTACACACACACACACACACACACACACACACACACAGAGAGAGAGAGAGAGAGAGAGAGTTTTAATATTTATTTTTTAGTTTTCTTTGTTTGTATGTGGTGCTGAGGATCGAACCCGGGCCACACGCACGCCAGGTGAGCGCACTACCACTTGAGCCATATCCCCAGCTAAATGCCTGGCTTTATTTCTGGGTTCCAATGTCCTAGGTTGGAGAGTCAGGGCAGAGGGGAGTAGTGGACACTCTCTCTGTTCTGAGGCATATGTCACTTCCTGTCCCATTTTATTGGCCTGAACTTGGTCACATGGTCATATCTAGCCACAAAGAAGACCAGAAAATGTGATCTGTAGATCAGAGTTAACTCACCCACTTGAAACTGGGGGTTTCTACCTAAATGGAAGGAATAATAAATGGAACTTGGGGACAGTGAGTTGCCTCTGCATTATGCTCCCACATTTCTCTTCTTGATTTCCCATGAGGGAGCCGAATTTATGGAAATGCCATGACACTGGACTTGGGAAGCATTTCCTACTGACCGCCAGTGCAGGTTGCATACAGTGCTTGCTTGCCTCTGAACAAGCAAGATTTTAAGAAAGAAATCCTGTGGTCTGAATGACCACTGTTTCCTGGTCATGGGTTGTTTCTGGTATTCCGTTGGTCTTTGGAATCCAAATCCAAGTCCAAATCCAAGCTCTCTCAGAAGGTAGATGTCAACCTCAATTACTTTACCTAAAAATCATATATCTTGTTAGGCAACTTTCAGTTACTATAATAACACACCTAAGATAACAACTTAGAAAGAGCAAAGGTTTGTTTTGGCTCATGGTTCCCGAGGTTTTGGTCCATTTAGCCTGGTTCCATTGCTCTTGGGACTGTGGGGAGTGAAGCTGAACTTCATGGTGGGGAACCTGAGGAAGAGCAAAGCTGCTCACTTCAGAATCAAAAGAAAGATCCTGAGAGAGGAAGGGGATGAAGTCCCCTAGTGACCTCCGCCTCCACCCACCAGGCCCCAGCTCCACCACTTCTCAGTAATGCCACAGACTGGTGACCAAGCCATTCAAAACACCTGAGAATCTGGGGGACATTTGGGGGACATTTGTCTAAATGATAGTTACCCTGTTATTTACTGTCTAGGAGGAGTGTGAGGATTGAATGGAAGAATAGATATATAAAGCTCTGGGTCTGAAACATAATAGGAAGGAGGGAGGCCAGACATGAACCACAGAGCCTGGTGGCAGGTCTAATCAATGGATCTGTGTCACCGTGGCAAAGCAGACCCTCAGGTCCTCCCAGAAGCGCTCCCTGCTGACTCTGCTGCTTCTTGGGTCTCACCCAAGGGATAGCCTTCTGTGCTGGTGTTGGGGGGACTGGGAAACTGACTGCATTCAGTCTTCAATGTGGTGTGGCAGAAGCAGCCCTGAGGGTCTGGGCTGTCTCCACAGAGACCATGTGTCAAAGGCGCCTCCTTCAGGTGGGGCTGCTTTTGAGAGGAAGTAGAACCCTTAGGAGGTGGAGCCTAATGGGGTGCTTCAGGTGACTTGGGGGTATGCCCTCGGAGGGGATTGCAGGACCCCAGTCTCTTCCTTTCTCCTCCCTCCCCCACCCCTCTCTTGCTCCCTGGTCATAAAGTACATGGCTTGGCTCCACCTCACAGTCTGTCATGATGTGTTGCCTCACCACAGGCCCCAAAAGCAATGGGACTAACCAACCCTGGATTGAAACCTCTGAACTGAGCCAAAGTCAACTTTCTCTTTTGATAAGCTGATCATCTCAGGCATTTGTTACAGTAACAGAGAGCTGACTGATACAGATGGTATAGATGGCCCATCAACCCTACCTGGGTGGACTGATGGCTTCCTGGCTTAGGCTGAGCATCTCGGGCATGCAGTCAGTGGTCAGCTCCTGGTTTCTGGGTGCACCTAGGCCTGTGGGGGTGAATCAGGAGAATCCGGACTTCCCTCTCCTGTGGGTCATATGGAGGTATGCCCAACTCTGACAGTGCTGCTTAGATAGTCCAATTGTGTAAGAGTCTGGGGTTTGGTCTTGTCTTCTGTAGGTTGTAATCATCTTGGTATAGACTCTGAGGTCCCCAACCCCACCGTTTGGGCTTCCTGTCTTTATGAGATAGCTCAGCCAGCTTAAGGCATCTGCTCTGATGGTCTCTATGAAAGCCCTGGACAGCCAGGCGGGAACAGCTAGCAGCCCAACCCACTGACTGAATGATGTGAGAGCTGACCACACCTGGCACCTGAATCAAAGGGTGAACTCACCAGATGTGAGTCATGCCAGGCTTTTTCGTTGGTACAAACATTTCTATTCCTGGCCCTAGGAGTGGTCCTGCCTGCAATTAAGCACAATCCCTAATGTCTGTCTAATGCCCATAATATCTCCAAGAGATATTGTGTCATTCTTATGTTATAAATGAGTAAGAGTAATTGGAACTTAAGGGTTCTTGTTGTCTCAGGCTGCTGAAGCTGCAATAGGTGTTCATTTTTCACTGACTAGCATGATGTCCGAATGTCCAAAGGAGGAGGAGGAGGAGGAGGAGGAAGAGGAGGAGAAGAGGGGGAGGGGAGGAGAGGGAGGAGGGGAGGAGGAGGAGGAGGGGAAGAGGAGGGAGAGGGGGAGGAGAGGGAGGAGGGGGAGGAGAAGGAAGAGTGGGAAGAGGAGGAGGAGGTGGAGGAGGAGGAGGAAAGGAAGGAGGAGGAGGAGGGGGAGGAGGAGGAGGAGGGGGAGGAGAAGAAAGAGGGGGGGGAGGAGGAGGAGGGGGAGGAGGAGGAGGGGGAGGAGGAGGAGGAGGAGGGGAGAGGAGGGGAAGGGGAGGAGATGGAGGAGGGGGAGGAGAAGAAGGAGGGGAAGAGGAGGGAGAGGGGGAGGAGAGGGAGGAGGGGGAGGAGGAGGAGGAGGAGGAGGGGGAGAGGAGAGAGACGGGGAGGAGAAGAAGGAAGGGGAGGAGGAGGAGGAGGAGGGGGAGGAGGAGGAGGAGGGGAGAGGAGGGGAAGGGGAGGAGAGGGAGGAGGGGGAGGAGAAGGAGGAGGGGAAGAGGAAGGAGAGGGGGAGGAGAGGGAGGAGGGGAGGAGTGGAGGATAGGGAGGAGGAGGGAGAGGGGGAGGAGAGGGAGGAGAGGGAGGAGGAGGAGGGTGGAGAGGACAAGGAGGGGGAGAGGAGGGAGAGGGGGAGGAGAGGGATGAGGGGGAGGAGGAGAAGGGGGAGGAGGAGGGGAGAGGAGGGAGAGGGGAAGGAGAGGGAATAGGGGGAGGAGGAGGGGAAGGAGGGGGATTAGAGGGAGGAGGAGGAGAAGAGGAAGGAGGTGAGGAGAGGAAGAAGGGGAGGAGGAGGAGGAGACGGAGGAAGGGAGGAGGAGGGGGAGTTGGAGGAGGAGGGGAAGAGGAGGGAGAGGGAGGAGAGGGAGGAGGAGGAGGGGGGAGAGGAGAAGGAGGGGGAGAGGAGGGATAGGGGGAGGAGAGGGAGGAGAGAGAGGAGGAGGAGGGGGAGGAGGAGTAGGAATAAGTTGAGGAAGAGGAAGAAGAAATGGAGGGAAGAAGAAAAGAGTGAGAAGATGGTGGAATTGGCATGAGGTTGCCTTGCTTCATGTTGTTTCCCACATGTCAAATGTAATGACTGCTGCCTTTACCTACCCCACCACATCTTCAGAGCCAAGACAAGAACTCATATTCTCAGAATGTGAGAGAGAAAAATGGCAACCCTGAAGAACATTTGCCGTCCCTGACTGCCATCTCTTCAGGGCCCCTGTATTTTTAACTTCCATTTAGGTGACAACTCAAGCACGTCCCACATGTGAAAGACAAAGGGCCAGGCCGTAGCCGCAGCATAGATACCCCTACCCCCTTAACACGATAGGTTTTCCTTTGACTCCAGGGATACTCAAAACTGTGGAACCCAACTTTCCAATCCCTGGGCCTTTTGAACAACAAAATATGGATCAAGTATCAATAAATAAAAACTATAAAACCATGTGCCCATGTTGAGTATTCCTTATCTGAAATGCCAGATGTCAGAGTGTTTTCTGATTGTGAAATCTTTGCATAGGCTTTACCAGGTGAGCATCACTAATCTGAAAATCCATAATCCAAAATACTGACACTTTTTGAGCACCATACCAAAAAGCTTCAGATTTCAAAGCATTTTGGATTTGGGAATCTTCTGATTAGGGAGGTTCAATCTGAACACGGTCCAGGAAAGATAATGAAGGCAAAGTATTTGCACAAGGATAGCTAAAATATTTTCATTTGGTTTATTCGAAAAGCCAAAAAGCTGAAAATGGTATCTGCTCATTTAGAGACATGAGAGAAAGATGTCAATCTCAAGAAAAACCATCTTTAGCTAAATTGGCTAGCTGACTCACAAATTCTTAAATGGCAGAGGGTGCTAGAATTTTGGAGATGACATGGAGCTCTTCATTGTGTTGTTACACATGTCCTTCCACACCCGATTCACTGCGATGGCCTCCTGAAGTCCTCAGCCAGTGATGTGTAGTGGCCTGGGCACCAGGAGGAGAAACACCTGTGGCTGGCGGGCTGGGCTTGCTGCAGCCTGCTCTGGCCCTGCCCTCTCCCTCCCAGACTCATTGTTCTGTATGCACAAAGGGCCTGGCAAGTCTCAAACAGGTTTAAAATGCCATCTCTTTTCCTACAAACAAAGAAGTCACTTCTCTCTACTAAACACGGTGCTGCATTGTAGGAGGTGATTCACAGAAATGGTTAACATTAGAAAATTGGATTCCACTTGGACTCCCTTCTTTTGGAATTCTGTTACTCGTTTTATTGTTCCCAGGTATTTTGCAGAGAGATGATCTCATAGTCATGAGAGGTAAGCAGAGAAACAATGGTGACCATTCTTTGTGTACTTGCTATGTGACAAGTGGCTTAACTGTGTTCCTGCAATCCTATGGTTACTAAAATCAGTAAAGAACAGAGTAGAATGTTCCAGTCTGTGTTTTGCAGATGAGGAGACTGAGACCCAAAGCAGCTAAGTAATTCCCAGTATCTCAGAACTAATGAATGAAATCCAAATACTAACCATCCTGACCTGAAGACACCCTCCCAGGTGACTCAGTGTCTGACTGTCCAGTCAGGGGCCAGCCAGCAGCCACCAAAAGATCCTTCCACCTCCCTAGCAGACAGGCCCTGCCAAGTTCTCACCTCCTCTGTGAAGAGGACTCCACCTCCCAGCATTTCTCCATGATGCTTCATGGTTCAAATCAAGAGCAAAAAATGGAAACCAGGCTCAGTGGCACTCACAGGCCTGTAATCCCAGTTACTCAAGAGGCTGAGAAAGGAGGATCAAGACTTGAGGCCAGCCTGGGCAACTGGGCAAGATCCTTTCTCAAAATAAAGTAAAAGGGCTAGGGATGTACTTCAATGATACTATGCACAAGGCCCTGGGTTGAGTCCCTAATGAAATAGGAAAGAAAAGAAACAAAAATCAGAGGTAAAACATTATTGTTCCAAGAATGGTCAAAATATTCTTCTGTAGGCACACAGAAAAAGAAAAAAATTCCCAAGGGTACTTGGAGGAAATAATGACATTCATTTTTGAAACTATCTACTATAAAAAAAAATACTGCTAATTTAAATTACTTAAAGGATCAATCTCAATGAAAAAAAGTGTTGAGGAAAACTTCTTTAATGAATTGAAAAGAGTGACCAGTGCTTAATTCTTTCCTCTGTACATCAGAATGTGTCCAGACTGTATTTTTCCCTTAAATGGTTTCACACTCCTGTTACATCTTATTATCCATGGCCATTCACCTACATTAATACGCACATTCCTATAAGCCTGGTTTCATGAGCCTAGCATCTCCTGAATAGATACATGCCTCCAGAAAACAGTCATAAGAAAACTCAGTCTCTCTGTGACCAGGGCCTTTGTCAGGTTCTGGATGACAGTTAGAAAGAGAAAGATAGAAAGTGGCACACTTGAGGAACCAGACCTCGGAAAGCTCGATGTTCTAAAGACTTTCTGGAAGCCAGCGTTTTTTGTTTGAAGAAGCGATTGAGTTCCCCCCGGCCAGGGGCATCATGAGCATTGGAGGACACCCTGCAGGTCTCAGGGCCTCTGGGACCTGGGTTTTGTGGTCATTATTCAACCCACAGCAAGAGCCAGCACACAGGACAGAGCCCCTCTGCTCTGCTCTGCCTGCAGCTCCACCCAGCCGCTTAGCCCAGGGGTTCACTGGCCAAACCCCCTTCCTTCCTGAGGCAGTTTCTGTGCCCCACTGCAGACAGGTGGAGAAGCCGAGACACAGGTGAAGGGACTCTGCAGGGCCTGCAGAGCGGGCAGCAGGGAGAGCTCAGGCCAGCTCCATCCAGGAACGGGGTGTGACCAGGGCCAAATCCTGCTTTTGGAAATGACTTCCCTCTTAAAATAGATGTGTAAGAATTGGAGTTCAGGTGGTGATGCTCATCTCAACAACACAATGACATACACAAAGTCACGGCCTGGTGATGCAGGGGTGCCCTCAGTCTCTCATCTACAATAGCCCGATACCATGAAGTCACATGAAGCCAACCTCAGCTTTGAGACCTGGGCAGCTGGGACCTCAGCACAGTTGGTGAAGGAACCGGTAATTAATTACCTGTAAGTCACAACTAACACCCCTCCTTCCTTTTTCTTGTAACCTTTCTTCTCTCTCTCTTCCTCCCTTTCTCCTGTGGTCCCCCATCCTCTCCCCCTCCCCTTTCTTTCTCTTCCTTCCTCCTGATCTAGGAGTCTGACCAACTCTACCACAAAATGCATGGCGTTTACGATGTGTTGAAGCACAGTGTGCCCCTAGAAGGATGTACAACTATCAGATGTCAATCAAAAGTAAAAACATCAAAAGAAAAAAGGTAACTGGATTTGGCAGAGCCTTGGAGACAAGCCCAGGAGTGTGTGTGATTTTTTTTAGTTTTAAAATGAGCACCTAGTATTTGTACCTATTTATGAGGTAGAAATAATGATGGTTAAATGAATAAAATAAGGACCCAAAACTGGCAATGGGGCCCTTTCTCTAATTCTTTCGTTTTCCTCAACAGCCAGGGCCTGCAGGAGGTCTAGGTCACTCTGAGCCTTCCTCAGAGGCCAGAGAGAGTCCAGCCAGAAGGCCCCACCTGTGGGCCGGGCTGCCAGCCCAGCGCCAATTATCAGTTTCCTCATCTGGAGAGTGAACAGCTGGCTGAGAAGATAGGCCAAAAAAGCAATTTCACACTGACCGAGCTGTGGTTTGGAGCTGCAGGCATGCACCCTAGTTTAACCTACCAAATCCAGTGAAAAAGCCCAGCTAGACTTTTATGTCATTCATTCTTGTTCACTGGTGTTTGACTTTTGTTTTACAAGGTGACTTAATGTTGGTGGTTCTGCTCCATAACAGGATTTGTTCAGAGAGACTCGGGATTTGAAGCTTTCAGAAAACACTAAGGGTGGAAGTCTGAGTTATAATGGGAAGGGTGTGGAGCAGGAAACAGAACTCCCCCTCCTCAGAGATGTCATGGAAAAAATGCAGTGGTTCTTCAGCCTGGTGCCCCGTGGTCACTGAGGGGCTGTGAGCATCCCTACACAGGCCCACTCAGCCAGCAGAGCCGAGATGGACAGCACTGCCCTTGGTGAGTTTAATTCCTAAAAACAGGGTACTGCCCAGCCTAGACACAGCCCCCAGCAGTCAGCCAGAGTCATCCTGAACATGAGCGTGGCTGTCCTGAACAAGCCTGTCACGAAGCAGAAATTCCTTCCATCAGGAATGAGAAAGTTCTCTGATAGTTTTTCTTTCTTTCTTTCTGTCTTTTTAAGACTGAAGTGGCGTCACCAAGAATGATCATTCTCCTCCTGTGATGACTGTAAAACTGTCTCACCAGAAAAAAAAAAAAAGAGATAACCAGGAAGCTTTGGACCTGGTCTGTTTCCATGGACAGTAGAAAACCTGTGACCCACAGAAAGAGGAAATGGGAGCCAGCAGCAGAAAGCGAACTGGAAAGAGCTCAGCTCCCTGGGAACAGCTCTGTCTCCTAACCTGTGGGGCTCTTCCCTGAAGCACATAGGGCCTCCCTTTACCACACACTTACTTGCCACTTGCCTGAGCATGGGGTAACTAGAACTCAGAGAGCCCCGTCAGCACAAGGGTTAGAGGGGCAGGGAATGAGAAAGGAAGAATGTTCGAAATGATTAATAGGGAGTGCTGAGAAATGCCAACCAGGAGGCACACTCTTGTCAAGTGGAGGACGAGCAGCCCCACCAAGCAGTGTGGGTTGGGGTTCACACTGGGAACTCTCCCTGGAGACGAGGGCCAGCTCCTTGGAATAAGACAAGCCAGGGACTCTTGCCCAACTGGGAGAGTGGAGCCCAGCAGGGAGGTTGGCAGACAGCCAGGCTTTGTCCAGAGGGTGCACAACCCGTGGGAACCCTCAGCTCCAGGCAGGACCCCTTTCTGAAGCCAGTTGTGTGGTATGAAGTGCCAGCGGTGGGGACCTACCCTTAGGAATGAATGCTGCTTCCCCTTGGAGAAGCTATCCTCAGGTCACACGGGTCTTAAGGGACCTAAATGGCACCCCTGGCATTGTGTCCTATACCCCTGGTGCAACTACTCTAAAGAAAATGATCTGACTTAGGACAGGCTCTTTGACCAGAAGTGCTCCCTACACTTCCTTAGAGCACTGCGATGGAAGGTCAGCAGAGGGTTCTCAACAGGAGGTGAGACGGGCAGTGGAACGTCAGGAAGCCATTGAAGGGACGCTCATGCTCACAATGCAACCCTGGAAAAATATGTTTGTAAGACGAAAGGAAAAAGTGTGAAGATTAGGGACACTCGGATCCTGATGGGATGGAGGGAACAGGCTTGTGCAGAACAAGAGATACCATGAAACTGACCAGGTGATCAGGTGGGGGATGGGGAGGGTCACTGGCTTCTTTCCTTTCAATCTTTAGGGTGTTCTGCAGGTGCGTACCAAAGTGGGCACGAAGGCTACTGCCTGCGGTTTGGAGCTGTCCTTCAACCCATGAAGCTCTCCAGCATCTGTGTTGAGGATCTCAGAGGCCCAGCACCCAAGGGGCAGAGCTGGCCACGTGGGTCAGGGGGGAAATCCTGCAGGACACAGTGCAGCCTGGAGCCTGAGTATTAAATCCCCTGAGCGTATCTATGATCCCTGGAGCACATCCACAGATATTGATGGATCAACCCTGCAGACAAGTGGGCTGGACCTCTTTGGGCAGGGTTTGGGCCTGTGCTCTTGTAAGTTTTTTTCTCTCCGTGGACCAAGGAGCTGCAAGAGAGATCAGTTTGGGTCCCTGGAGTCTGCACCAGGAAATCTGTCTCCAGAGCTTCCCCCAGGAGAAGCCAGTCCTCCCTGGAAGAGAGATAGACTTTTTTTTTTTAAGAGAGAGAGAGAGAATTTATATATTTATAATTTATTTTCGGCAGACACAACATCTTTGTTTGTATGTGGTGCTGAGGATCGAATCCGGGCTGCATACATGCCAGACGAGTGTGCTACCCCTTGAGCCACATCTGTAGCCCAAGAGATGGACTCTTAAATGGGTTTCCTATGGCTTTAATTTGGAAAAAAAATCAGGTGTGCCAATATTTATGCCAGTTTCAATTTTAAAATAATCCAGAACCTTACTCCTAGGTGCAAGCAAGGCCCCCACATGTCCTCATGCCTATCAGCTTCATCTGCTCAACATGAAGCCCAAACTTGACCACTTCCACCTCCCCCTCCTTCCCCAGGAGAGGAGACGTGTAGCCCCATTTAGAAGGTGGAAACTTAATGTCTGAAGATGGGAGTGCCCAGTTTTGGGGGAATGGAAATGCACAGACTTTGCTATATTAAAAGGTGGGGGGAGGCTGGGTGGGATGGCACATGCCTGTAATCCAAACTCAGGAGGCTAAAGCAAGAGGATCACAAGTTTAAAGCAAGCCTCAGCAATTTAGCAATATCATAGCCCCCCAGCAATTTAGCAAGATAATTTCTAAAAAAAAAAAAAAGAAAGAGAAATAAATTAAAGACTAGGGCTGTCATTCAGTGATAAAGTAATCCTGGGTTCAATCCCTTGTACCAACAAATAAAATAAGTGGGACACGTGTTTGTTCCTGGAGCCATCTCAGACCAGCAGAGGCCCTAGCCCCAAGGTTCATGTCATGGACCTCACGAGCCTAATGGGCCTCATGGGGACTCAGCATTTCAGTAAACTCTTCTGACCTGTTTCTCCTAACTCTGCTCAACATATGTGGCAACTCCTGAACACCCAGCTTACTTTATGCCTGGGAAAGCCCTCTCCATATGGCTGAAGCTGTAGAGATCAAGGATGGGGGACAAGGGATGTAGGATGACCCCATCCATTCCTGAGAGCTGTTTGCTCTGGGAACTTCATTTTCTTCCTGTATGAAGAAGGGAGTGAAGAGGACGCTCTGCTACTTTCACATCATGGCTGAGTTCCTAACAGGCTTCCTCTCTTCCCACCTGAAGATGTAAGACGATCCCTTCACAGAGGTGTACAACAAGAGCCCAGGACTTTGCCCAGCAGCTTGGCTTCCTCCCAGTGGACTCTGGGGTTCACAGAGACCTGAGGATAAGATCTGGGGAGGACATGCTGGGTGGAGCACTGGGCTGTCCATCATGGGCTGTCGAATGAAACCAAGGGGTAGTCCTGTTCTTCAGGTTCCTGTATTTACTTTACAAAAGTCAGATTAATAACGATTCATCCCCATCTGGTCCCTGTGCACTTTTACTCTTGTAACATTAGAGGAATACAAATTGCTTTGGAAAGATTGTCACTGCTCCTTCAACAAGTGTCTTTATACTGCAACTGCACGTTTGGATATTTCTTTAGTCTGCATGTAGGAAATGTCCTTCCCCAGAAAGAATCTGTTTCTAGAATTTGCCACTGTCTTGGCCTTTATTGCTGCTGTAACAGAATACCACAGACTGGGCGAGTTATAAACAATAGAAGTCAAGTTAGTTGATGGTTCTGGAAGCCAGAAGTCCAAGAGCACGGTCCTTGCATCTGGCAAGGGCCTTTGTGTGTATAGTAACATGACGGAAGGTGGAAGGGCAAGAGAGAGGGAGGGAGGGAAATGGAGAGAGAGAAAGGAAAGGGGTAAACCCCTCCTGTTATCAGAAATTCATTCCCACCATAACTAGCCTGCTCTAAACCTTTCACAAGGGCAGAGCTCTGGGACCTGGTCACTCCATGAAGTTCTCAGTGATCCGCACTGTGGCACTGGAACTCAGTCTCCAGCACATTCAGTTTCCGTGCTCCAACTAGGAGGTCTTCCAAACCCGATCCTCGGCACTCTGGAGCCCCAGAGCACACTGGGAAGAAGCAAACCCCCTCAGGACGTGCCTGGCTCTCCTTGGAACTCTGGCATAATAGAAAAGTGGCAGGGTGCATGCTCATTTCATCTTTAGTAGTAAGAATGAACTTGCCTTTTCAACTAGACAAATTTTTTTCTGCAGATAATTCAGTGTGTGTGTGTGTGTGTGTGTGTGTGTGCATGCACATGAATATAAGTATATATGTATGACATATATTATATGTATGTCTGTCTATATGTGTATATATATATGTGCATATATATATACATATACATGTATATAAATTTTTTTTATCTCATTTGACCCCTGAGCATTTGAATCAATTCTAGTGGCCATGTAGAATAATCCACCTCATCTTCTTTTCATGAACACCTTTAGAGAGAGAATGCTCTGAATTCGGACATTCACAACCTGGGGTCTAAAGGGTCTCCCCAAGAGTTTCTGGGTAGGCTGGTGGCAGTGGCCCACACTTGTCATCCCAGCAGCTCAGTAGGTAGGAGGATCGCAAGTTCAAAGCCAGCCTCAGCAAAAGCCAGGCACGAAGCAACTCAGTGAGACCCTGTCTCTAAATAAAATACAAAATAGGGCAGAGGATGGGGCTCAGTGGCCAAGTCCCCCTGAGTTCAATTCACAATGCAAAAAGGAAAAAAAAAAAAGAGTCTCTGGTTAGATGGGGTGAGGTTCACACGAGCAGAGATGGGAAAAGCCAACCTGCCCGCTTGTTAACCTCCGACTGATCTTGGTGTTGACCAGTTTGACTGTGGGCGGCAGACCCAGCAGGATCAACACACCTCACAACTTGCCCCGTAGCCCTCATGGCTATTCCCACCGCACACTGAAGTGACTGCAGACAAATCATATGTGGTTGGTTTCCTTTGAACCCTCTGTATTTCAATTCATTGAAAAGTATTTTCATAGGCTTTACGTGGCCAAACTGAGCTACAACAGGGTGGGAACACAGCTCAGCTGGGAATTCAATAGATTCTTTTCACAGTGTCTTCAGATGGCATTCTACCCTCATTCTAAACTTACCAGGGAAACAAAGTAAAGGCACCTCAGGTTTTATTATCCTCAGAGCCCTGAAGCACAGAGAGGTTCTGTGACTTGACCAAAGTCACACAGATAGCAAACAGTGAAGGAAGAATTTGTTTTCTGGAACACACCTGACCTCCCAGGTGGAAGTGAGAGGGACAGTGTCTTCATCCCTCTGTCTGTTGTTTAACCCCTTTGTGGGAATCTGATCAATCAAGTCACTTCCAGACCTTTCCTGGGCACTCCCATCATTTATTCAGTCTCCCAAACTGCTCTCCTCTGTCTCCTTCCTATGACATGGCAGCCTTGTGGCTTTTCTGGGGAGAACCACAGCAGCCCATTTCACAGATGTAGCCAGATCCAGGAAGAAAAGAGGAGCCTGCCAATGAGCTGGTGGCCAAGGAAAGGGCTCTTCTGCTCAAGCAACAGGTGGGCCAGACAGCAGAGAAATGAGGAATGAGGTTGGAGCAGCGGGAAGAACCGAGCGCAGAGCAGGAGGTGTGTGGGGCCACCAAGGAGATCCTGGGGAGCAGGGACAGGGCAACACAGGGCGGAGGAAAGAACACACACAGGTGAGAAAGTAGCTGAACTGGGGCTTTGAGGAGGAATGTGGCCAGAGCAAGAGAGGAGCAGCCAGGAGGAGTGATGGGGGCAGGGGCTGTGACCAATTTGTCCCCCCCACACACCCTGCTGTACCTTTGGGGTAACTTGCGTGCTTTACAGTCATAAAACCCACGCGTCTGCACATTCACGGTCCTTGTTTTCTCTGTTTTCGGGGTGACCATCACCCGTGTATCCTTGCGACAGGCTCCAGTACTGGAGACACCTTAAATCCCAGCCCACAGCCTCCATTCTGTGGGGCCGAAGCCCTCTGCCTCAGTTTCCCATCTGTAGGGATTCAGCCCTTCAACTAATGAGTGCTGTGTTAAGGGCTAGGAGGACATGAAGCCCCTGAGAACTGCCTGGCTGCGTCACCCCCCCACCTCCTGCACAAAGACCACCCACCCAGCCGCCTCCCAGCACCACCCCAACCTGGCCACCCACAGCCCCACCCTGGCCACTGCTGCCTCTCTCCTCAGTGTCCCCTGCTTTTTCTGCAGAGCACCATGTGGCCAACTGACTCCTTGTTCCTGGAGCCCGTCCAGCCCTGGCCCCTGGCCCTCGATTGTGAGCTCCTGAGAGCAGAGCTCTCTGTTCTGTGCTCCTCGCCATGTTCCGAGCCTGGTGCCTGGCAGCCTGGGACCCGCCTGGTCACGGCCCCTGCTTGACAGCATGTGTCAGGGGAACCTGCTTGAAGAATGCAGAGCATGGGGGCCCATGGTAAGCTGTCCCTGGTGCATCTGTTGGCTCTAGATGCCCCTGTCTCTTCCAAGATCCTGTCCCCATCACCAAACTTGGCAACAGATCAGGAAGGGGCTCTTGGGTGGGTCCTGAGTGACAGGACTCTCAGGAGAGGCCTTGCTGGACAGGACCCAGAGCCAGCCAGCCCTGACCTAGGGGCGCTCCAGGCCTGGACTCAGAGCTGCCTGGGTCTTTCCACGTGGACAGGGCTGGGGCAGCCATCCTGTGTCTGGCAGGTCCCCCAAAACAGACATTCTTTTACGCAACCATTTTTGTGGTGGGCTCTCCTGCTTGGTGTCTGAGACATCTGCCAGAAATCAGGCCCCATCTGTGGTGTTCCACAGCCACCTCAGGCGTCCTGGTGCCGTTGATGGAAGCCACAGCCTGGGCCTGCATCTTGGGCGAAGGGATAAAAACGGCAGTGTGGCCCGGGCCATCAATCAGCCCTGGTGTTTCCATCCAAGGTGAACCTTATTTATTTATTTTTATTGGTTGTTCACAACATTACAAAGCTCTTGACATATCATATTTCATACATTAGATTGAAGTGGGTTATGAACTCCCAATTTTACCCCAAATGCAGATTGCAGAATCACGTCGGTTACACATCCACAATTTTACATAATGACCTATTTGTAATAGTTGTATTCTGCTACCTTTCCTTAAACAAAAATAAAATCAAAACCCCTGGTCTAAAATACCCTCCCAGGAAGGCGAGCAGAAATTCTGCCTGCGGTGGGCAAGGCCAGGACCGCAGCATCTGAGATTCCTAATTATAGGGGGACCCGTGTCCCACTGTGTCTGTGAAGGGTGTGGTGGGCTTCTCTGTGCAGCATCTAACTGCCATCTCCCCCTCCCCAGCTTCCCCACAGCACCCTGACAGAAACCTCGACTTCCCTGCACCCCAACAAGCTCTCTCACACACCTGTGAGGCTGGCTTTTAATTCTCTCTTAAGGATCAATTTCAGATGTCAAGTTCACTAGCCACCCACCTCCATTCTTAAATGGCCCCCCCGATGATCGAAAAGAGCTATTTCTTTTTTAAGGTGTCAGAGCCTGTGAGTGACAATTTCACTAGTATCTTTGAGGGAAAATAGTTGTGGACAAGGCCATTGGACATCAGGGCTTTGTGACTGTGAGAAACATGTTTCTGTTGATGAAGTCACTCTGTCTGAGGTGTTCTGCTGAACCTGAATGGGCTGAGACACGCCCCAGCTCTATGCCACAGGCCAGGGAGGCTCTTAACAGAGGACCTGGACTGAGCAGGGCTCTGGTGCATGCTCCCCAGGGCGTCGCCTGGCCTCTAAGAGGCTGCAGGACACACTGTGGCTACAGGGTTCTCACCCACGTCCCACCATGCACCCATTTGAGTCCCACGAGGCAACCTGTGCTCCTGCCTGGAACCTTCACCTTAACAGGTCTCTGTCCTATGTCCCCTTCTGCTTCACACCCAGCCCTTACCTGGGGTGATTTTCTAAACCCATTTCTGACCCCACCTGATGTAGACACCCACACACAGCAGACATCTTTCCATTGATTGAGGTTCACACCAGGGCTATCTGCAAACACCGTGAAGAGGGTAAGGGAGGTAAGTGCAGGTTGGCTCTTGGACTGCTTCTGTTCACTGGATCAGGTTTGTTTTGTTCTACTGTGTGCTGGTTAAACTTGTTAACTAGAGATTGTTGGAAGTGACACGTTTATGGAGTTCCCCTACAACCTGGGCTCCCTCCCCCTCTGTTAATGTCATACCTGTTCAATCCCACTGGATCTTGACAGCATTCCAAGGAGTTAAATATTATTCACACCCCCCACTTCACAGACAGGAAAAATGAGACGCACTGAGCTGAAGTGATGTGCCTAGATTCACACAATTGGCAAACAAAGAGGTGTAAGGTTCACACCTAAGCCACCAAGGTCAGGGGCCTGCTTTATGTCAATGACATCCGAAAAAGAATGAGAAACTGGTACCAAGAAAGAACAGGAAGGCCAGGTGTGGTGGTGCACACTCTATTTGCAATGGCTCTGGAGGCTGGGGAAGGAGGATCGCAAGGTCAAGCCAGACTCAGCAACTTAGCAAGGCCCTGTCTCAAATTTTTAAAAAATAAAATAAAACATAAAAGGGCTGAGAATGTGGCTCAGTAGGTAAGCAGCCCTGGGTTCAACCCCTGGTGGAAAGAAAGAAAGAAAGAAAGAAAGAAAGAAAGAAAGAAAGAAAGAAAGAAAGAAAGAAAGAAAGAAAAGAAAGAAAGACAGTCATTATTTGAAGAAAATATTATTGTATTCTTAGGAATTCCAGAATAATCCTTGACAAATTATTACACCTCATAAGAATTCAATTCATTTGCCAGATCAATGATCTACAAAATAAAAGTAAATTTAAATAACAAATTAGAAAATGTAATGGGCCCAAAATTCCATTTCACAAGCAGAACAAAATCATAATATTAAAAGCATTGTGCAGAACTCACAAGAAAAAAACATAAATCTTGTCAGGCATGATGGTGCACACCTGTAATCCCAGCAGCTCAGGAGGCTGAGGCAGGAGGATTGCAAGTTCAAAGCCAGTTTCAGTAACTTAGTGAGGCCCTAAAACAACTAAGTGAGACCTGTCTCTAAATACAATTTAAAAAGGTCTGGGGCTGTAGTTGTGGCAGAGAGCTTGCCTAGCACGTGTGAGGCGCTGGGTTCGATCCTTAGCACTGCATTTAAAAAAAATTAACAAATAAAATAAAGATACCTATAACTGCAAAATTAAAAAAAAAAATATTTAAAACGGTCTGAGGGTGTGTCTCAGTTTGATCACCTGTTTGATTCAACAGTTTGATTTCTTTAAACTATTAATGCCTGCTTGGCTCTTGCTGCTGGGACGGTTTTTGAATGGAATTTGGCAAGCTGATTCAAAAATAGACACAGGAAGAATAAAGTAGAACAGTGGCCAGGCAGAAGTTTCTGTGAATGTGCATTTCACAGATATGAAGCCTATGAGAGACATGCAAGCAGATGATACAGGTATGATAATTAAGTGGATTTTGACATAGAAAAGACAGATCAACCAAGTATTTTTTTTTCTATATAGAACCTGGGGAAAATGTGTTTAGGAAAGTGTGAAACTCAGAAGTCAAAAATGAACAGCTCACTACTTTAACTGTATAAACTTTGAAATCATCTGTACAATGAAGAACAAATTATGTTTAAAAACCAATAGATTAGAAAGTATGGGTATTGATTTTTTCTAAATGCCTCAAAATCAATAAAAATAAGATGATGTCTAGAAAACTGAGCCAATTAAATGAACAAATGCCAGAGGAAAGAAGAAATACAAATGACCAATGTCCTTTTTCAATGTCAATCTCACTCATGATTAATGAGTTACAAATAAAAGACCACTGATAGACAAAGAACAGATTTTAAATTGGAATATAAATACTTGTGGCAAGAGTTTGAATGTTCTTATGTATTTGGTTTGCAGATGGCTGTATCATTTGAACCATTAGCATTTCTGGTAACTAGCCTTATATAGCTGCAGAAAGTGTTTTGTCGCCAGGCATGGTGGCACACACCTGTAATCCCAGCAGCTCAGGGAGCTGAGGCAGGAGGATTGCGAGTTCAAAGCCAGTCTCAGCAACTTAGCAAGGCTCTAAGTAACTTAGTGAGACCCTGATTCAAAAAATAAAAAGGGATAGGGATGTGGTTAAGCATCCCTGAGTTCCATCCCTGATGCCGAAATAAAAAAAGAGTGTGGTGTTGAAAAATTGGAAGGCATTAAAAATATCCAGCAAGAGGAAAATAGTTAAGTAAAATGTGACACACCACTATCATACTACAGAATATTATTTAGCTCTTTAAATACTGAGAGGTTGCAGAGTCATATGAAAAACAATTACCAGTGGAGCATGCCTGTCATCTCAGCAGCTCAGGAGGCTGAGACAGGAGTTCAAAGCCAGCCTCAGCAATGGTGAGGCACTAAGGAACTCAGTGAGACCCTGTCTCTAAATAAAATACAAGAAAGGTCTGGGAATGTGGCTCAGTGGTCAAGTGCCCCTGAGTTCAATCCCTAGTACCAAAAAAATAAAAATAAAAATAAAATAAAATAACCAAGTTTCATTTTCAAAAAAATTATAAAAGATTATGCAGTATATGATTTAATACATGCAAAAATGATCCACATGTAAGTACACATAAAGGTTTATCAGTGCAGTGGGTATATATGTGTGTGTGTGTGTGTGTGTGTGTGTGTGTGTGTGTATAGTGTATATATATACATATATATATATATATATATATATATATATATATATATATATGTTTTTCTTTGGAGGACTGGTAATGGGTACAGGGTCTCACCGAGTTGCTTAGGGCCTTGCTAAGTTGCTGAGGCTGGCTTTGAACTTGTGATCCTCCTCTTTCGAAACCCCACTCCCCCCGCCACCCCCAGCAGTGGGATTACAGGTATGCACCACCACTCCCTACCAGAGGGAATATCTTGAAGGCTATGCAATAGAAGCCTTTCCAAAAAGCCGAATTTGATCTTATTGACTTTTCTATTGTTTGGATATTTACAACGAGCTGGTATTACTTGTCTGATGAGATGTGATTTTAGGAAAAGTTGAGGAAAGTCAAGGACTGATCTTTCCTATGACTCTTGCAAATTCATTTTCAACATTAATAAAAAATTCTTAGTCATTGAATCATTGTCATAGTGGCTTGCTGCCGTGGGGTACCCCCTACATGGTGGGCATATTGGATCTGTCATATCTGATGCCCCCGGAGGCCCTGTAAGGAGATACTGTAGTCTTTATCTGATAGATGAGAAGTTTAGAACTCAAGGACGTCACACAAATGGCCAAAGCCTCGTGGCCACAGAGCAGGAACTGTCTAGTTTCAAAGTCTCCCCTGGCCTCCAACCTCTGTGGCTTTCAGGAGACACAGCATAAGAGGAGCTCCTTCAGAGGCCCTGCCCTTGTCCCAGTCACTAGGGACATTCTTACATCTGCTTGACACCATGCCCACACTGAAGCTGATATTCACAGGGGCGCTCAGCTGCCTGGGCCTTCCTCCAGGGTATTCCAAAGTCAAATTGGCCATGGGCTGTTACCTGGGACACCCGCATCCATCTTCACATACCTGTGCTTACATATGCATATGTGCACACACCGATAGATACTTGCACACACACACACACACACACACACACACACACACACCATTTAACACTAGAATCTCAGCTTCTCTGGGAATCAAAAGCGATCTTGTTAGATAGAACTGGCCCTAGGAACATTTATGAAGAATAATATCACTTCTTTACATTTTCTTATCCTTTCATATTCAGCACACCTGTGGGCAGGTGATGCAGGTGTGTGACGGTCCCTTGGTGAATGCGATCCAGTGTCTCCAGCCTTCCTACTCACATCCTTCAGTGCACTGTGCTTACCGAGGTACCCACATGGGGTTTAAAAAAAGTGAATCGTGTGCTCAGGATGGATTTCCTCTTCACCTCTGTCTTCCTCTTTTCTGAGTAGCCCACCTCTCCCCTGCATGATTTTCCACTAGTGACGTACAGGCTGTTCACGCCCTGACCACAGCACTCTCTCTACAAGTTCTGAGGCAACCTGCGCTGCCTTCCCTACTCCCAGCTGCTAGTCCTCTGCCTTCCCCTGGGCCGCCACACCACCACCACCTTCTCCGGGAAAAACTACCTCCCCACTAACACACTGAGGCCAGATCATGGCTTCCAGGGGTCCTCCTCATGTAATGTCCCTCAAACCTGTAGCAGCCAAACCCAGGAACTTCTAGTACCAATAGGTGCCACAGAAATCCAGAAGGAAATATTGGAGAGCAAAGGAGACCTTTGGTCCTCTAATGGTATCCATTCTCTCTTGTGACACCCATAATTGTTGTTTCAGGGTTGTGAGGCTAAAGTGAAAGGGCCCAAAGCAGACCACCATCAAATGTCCCCTGCAGGGGCCACCAGGCTTCATGGATCTAAGGCAGAAGTGCACACTGACCCATCTCCAGAGCTGGCTGTTGGCCTCTTCTTGGCCATCCGTCTTCATTGGGATTCTAGAATATGGTTCATTTGCAACTGTCCGATATCAGCAGGGAGTGTGTCCCTACCAGATGTAAAAATCCCTCCCTGGGTTTACGTCTGATGTTAGTGTCAACGTCTGTGGTTTCCAAATGTCAAACTGAATAGCACACAGAGAAAAGGCCCTCTCAAGATGAATCACAATGATCGAAGAAAATCCCTGCAACAAGAATGCATGGACCATGGTGAACTCTATGTATACAGGAGGTACAAGCAAGGAGACAATTTCCAAAAGCAAAAATGGGAAAATTACATAAAATATTTTGAAACAATCATCTTTGGCTACAAGGATCAATAACACGGGAGGCATAACTCCAAGATGAAATGGTTGTTGAACGGTCATCCTTGAAGAAGGGACTGTGAAAGGTTGCAGTGATCTTTGTGCAAAGCTGAGGTTTCTGGAAGAGACTTTTGTGATAGTTCTTGTCATTAAGCATATGTGCCTGAGAGCCCCTGTTTCACCACTTCCTGGTGCCCCCCGCTTCTCTGGTTAGGACTTGACTAAAGCAACTCACTCTGATTCACACAGTTCATAAGGGATGCCAATTACCACCCAAGGTGAAGAGACAGAGAGAATGTTACTGCTACATTTCCTATTGGGGAAAATACAGGATGCTTACTTGCAGGGACTGTTCTCAGTAGCCAGTGTGGGACTCACACAAGTCCACGGAGGAATGCAGGGTGAGAACGTGGAGCTTGAAGGGACATGCAAGGTTGAGACCAAGGTGATGTGCTCTGGACCTTGCAGTCAGAGCTGGGAGTGAGGGGGCAACAGAGGGCCCCTCTTCTGTCTCCCTGCTGTAGAGCTGAAGCCTTCTCTAAATATGTGCTGGGCAAATAGTCCACGATCTTGTAATGACATGCACTTAATCCAGCCATGACCCAGATTGATTCAATCTGTATCTTAGATTGTGTGGGATACTGTAGCAAAATGTCATCGGCTGGGCAGTTTATAAAGCATAGGGACTTATTTCTCTTAGTTCCGGAGGCTGGAAAGTTCAAGATCCACTAGTCAGTGGATCTAGTGTCTGGCAGAGTCCTGTTCCATAGATGGAGTCTTCTTGCCATCTTCTCACATGGCAGAAAAGACAGGATGAGTGCCACACAGAGCCTCCCTGGAGCCTTTTTATAAGGAGAATAACATCATTCACCAGGTGGAGCTCCCAAGACCCATCACCACCTCCCCCAGACCCCATCTCCAGCACCATCCCCTTCAGAGTTAAATTCCAACATGTGAATTTGGGTCAGGACACCAACATTCAGACATTAGGGCCTAGATGTGCCAGCGTCAGCTGCACTCAGCACCCCTGGTGAACGGATAAGACCACTGGCTTTTCCTTACCTGTGGCCTTCTGTCAAGACCTGTGCAGGTGCCTGCTCGGGTCTGGCCATGGACGACGGTCCTTTCCATAGGAGTTACATGTTCTATGGACTCTGGGGCCAGACATGCCTTGTCTTGGGAGGGGTCACACACTAGGATTGTTTCTTATTTTTTGGTGAATTCACAAACACATGATTTCTATCTGAATGTACAAAAAACATTCATCTCACCCACCCATCCACTCTTTGCCCTGGCTGCGGGGACATGCTCTTACAAGTCCAAAATCTAGCTATGTTTCTTCCTCAGTTTCCACACAACTTAGAGGACAGTCTATTTCATGCTCCCTCAGGGCAGGAGACAAGAGGGATCCACAACCCAGCTTCAGTTCAAATTGGTGAAGAGCCGTTTGGTCTTTGGTCGGAGCAAACCACACCAGGGACACAGAAGTAAAAGCTAAGAAGCACAGAAGTGACATTGCTGCCCACGATTTGGGTTTCATCCTGGAAATGTGCTTTTTAATGTCTTCTACCTTCTTCACCCTCTTATTTCCTGTTCTTTTCTACTCTTGTATCTATTTTCTGTTTCATTCATTTACTTGTGTCTGAAAAAAAATTTTTTCTCTCTATTCACCTTTCTTCGTAGGTATCCTGTCCCTTGATCCTCTTCTCGACATCAGAGAAACTTTATTCCCAATTAATTAATCTGTGACTGACTGCATGAATGTATTGACGTTCACCAAATTAGAGTCATTCCCAAAGTACAACACTTTGAATAGACAGAAACACACACACACAAACACACACACACACACACACACACACACCTCCAGGAATCTCCAACAGCTCCATATTCTCCTTCATTATGTTGTTTGGGGTAAAAGTTAGAATCTCCACTGGATCCATCCAAAATCCCAGGCACAATTACAGTGATCATTTGATCAGAAATCATAGCTTGTGCTTGAGAGTCTGACTGTATATAGATGCATCTGATTCTGAAAAAGCCTGAACATGCCCCATTGCTCTGGGTGATGAGGGTCAAAGCCAGGTTCCCAGGAAGAAGATTCATGATAGAAATCAATGATGGCTGCTCTAAGTGCTGGGTGTCTATGGACACAGGCTGCTCTCGGAGGTCTGGGACAGCCCTTCAAGGTCCCTCCTTCCTATTTCAGGAGATACTATGTCAATATCCTCCTGGTCCTGCTAGGACATCAGAGTCAATGTGACCACAGAGCATAATAAGAGATTATCTGTTCACTCCAGGGACCCCAAAAAGCAGCTCCTGAAACTCCTGCTAATGTCAAGAGCATAAGTAATAATCATGACTTCATGTAACTACTAGAGCACATTTTTAAATCATTTCAAATGGGAATTTTAAATTAATGTAATGTGTTAACTACATAATGCACATTATGCTGATGTAATTATATAATAATTAATACATAAAGTAGCAATGTTCAATATGGAAACATTCCCGGATACTTCTGGTACCAAATAATAATAGTCTACTTCTGCTGGCTGAAAAATAAATGGTGAGTTTCTGGATTGAGTCAGCGCCATGGGAGTCAATATCACATCACACAACTGCCTTACCCAGGTCCACGTCGGTATAAAATGAAGACGTGACTGCCTTCCTCCATAAATGGGAATCACTTGGGTCTAACAGGGCACTTACCCAATTATCAGCATTTATAGGAAGGAGGATGAAGATACCGGACCACGCTTAGCGATAACCTGATAATGAGGGGCGAAGGAATTTCACAGACTCTTCTCCCTCTTCAGGTGGCAAAATAACCATGCCACACAGTGACAAGTACATAAAATAAAAGGAGAAGTTGACTGTCATTGCTCACATACCTCCTACCTCCATCTACAGAGACATAGCAGCAAGTTCCTTGGGAACATCTGCAGTCACCTCCAGAACTGATGGCAGATGGGACCCGAGGGGGCTTGGCAGGGAAAGCCCAACACACTTCAGTTTTCACAAAAGAATAATATGGATTTGTAGAAGAATGATTTTATCTTGTAGTTTTCTGATTTGCATGAAATATGATCCAGGATTCCCAGTGGATGCCTGAAGCCCCAGATAGAATAGAATCTATATGTTTTCTCCTAGGAACATATGTCTATGATAAAGGACAATTTATAAATCAGGCACAATAGAAGAGGAACACCACCAGTTAATAACAAACTAGAACAAATGTAACTGTATACTACACTAAAAGTTATATGAATGTGGCCTCTCTGCCTCTCTCAGTGTATTGTTCTCTCTCAAACATCTTACTCTTTCACTTAAAAGAGGCATTTAATCACTCTTTTTTGGCATATCTGAATGGTCAGCATCACTACCCTTGCATGAGGAGGCCATTATAAAATAAAATAAGGGTTACTTGAACATAAGTACTGGATCACATGTCAGATTATCTAATAATAGAAACAGTTACTGAGTGACTAATGGATGGGTAGCATATACAGCATGTACACTCTGAACAAAGGGATGATTCTCACCCCGTAAGTCAGAGTGAGACATTTCATCACACCATTCAAAATGGTGCATGATTTAAAATTTATGAGTTGCTTATTTTTGGAATTTTTCATTTAATATTTTAAATTGCAGTTTACTTCAAGTAACTGAAACCATGAATAGCAAAACCACAGATAAGGAAAAATTAGTGTATATATTCCACTTATTCCTAGATGGCAGTATTTCTACTAATATAATCTTTTCAAGAGGCTTGTGGGCCTGAAGTGTATTTTTACTGGATTTCACTCCATTAGATAACAGTTTGCACACAACAATCTTTTCCTCATAATCCCTTCTATCTTTGGCTTCTGCAAAGGGGCTGAAGGACAATGTCCTCAACTTCCTGGAGGGCCTCTGGCTTGATCTGTGAGTAATACTTTAATCTCTTGGAGAGTTGTTTACATAGACTTTTAAGCTTTCCAGGGTTTCAGCAAAGAGCTAAAGAGCCACATCCTCTATGTCACACTTCTGCCATCCAATTCTGATTCTCACATTTTCTTTTATCATCTGGAAAGGCTGAGACCTTCGATAATTCTTCTCTCTCCTATAACATTATACCACAAATTTTAAGAAGAAATCAAGCTGTGCCTTCAACACTTTCTTGGAAATTCCCTTAGCTATATATATATATCCAGGTGTGTGGCTTATGAATTTTGCTTTGCACATATCTGTGGGACACAATTTCACTAAACTTCCTGCAAGTATGTAACAAGTACCCCACTTCCTTACTTTCTTCTTTGTTCTCACCAGTGGTATCCTCAATGTCCAGGCTCCTAACAACCTGTCCAAAGTGTTTGAGCTTTCTCTAAGGTGATTCAGGATTCCTCTGTCTTCTGTGACCTACTGGCTGTTATTTAACATCCATGTTTCAGTCAACCAGCCAAAATGTTAAAGTCCTTTAACCCAGATAAAGCATTAGTCCACACCCCCTTAGTGAGCCTAGAGAAATGAATTCAGACTGAACCAATTTTATGTTGCTTTCACATTAATGCTTCGCCCTTAAGATCTATTCTACCATATATTCCCAGGTTCATGTGAGCATCAACTAGAAGCTGCACACAGTTCTGGTGTATACCATGCCTTGGACCTCACCCTTTAGGGTCTGCTGGGACTTGAGCCCAGTTATAGGTCTATGTGTCCAGAGGAGAATCAGCAGTGCCTACAGCGACACAATCTCAGGAGGGATTGTCTTCTGACAAAAGGGATCATCTCAGATGAAGGGAATGAGCCATGGCTACTGTTATATTGGAACCTTCACTTACTGATGGCCCAGGACAATTCACAGGGTTCTGTATATAGTCACACTCACTGTGGATGCCTTTCTTCAAACAGATACAAAGCAAAGTCAGCAAAGGAAAAAGTTATAGTGGTAGAGCCTAGAGGAAGCCACATATAAGCTTCCAAGAATCTTTTCCCCATGGAGTCACACAGGGTGCACCACCTCCCTCAGCACACAGGTGTGACAACATATGCCAAGCATTGTCTACGAGGGAGCAGAGGCTTCCTGACCAGGTCTTTATCAGGGTCTCTGTCAAACACTCTGTCTAGCACACACCAAAACTCAGAAGGAGTTTTGCATAAACCAACTTGTTTGCATGATCAGGTTAGGAGGCGGCATGAACCACCTTTGTTATTTAAGGAGTGAGGGAATCCTCCCCAGATCCAAGTTCCCAGAAGCCCACCCGACGTCAAGCTCTTCAGCAGCCCTTTCCAAACAGAGTGGTCTTCAGGCCTTGCTAACCTTTTCTTAGACAATTGTCAATGAAAATGGCGGTAGAATTTAAGGACTTGAGGTCCCTGGCTTCTTTGCATCTGTTCCTGTGTCCTCCTTTCAGTCTTCCAAGTCCCACCCCTTTACAGTATTCTCAAGTGAGAGGTTATGAGGTGAGGAATTCAATTTACATTGTGAGTCAGCCATCAAAGAATAAAACATCGGGTTTGGTTGGCTGTTGTAACAATTGTTCCTAACAATTTTGGCATTGGTTAAGAAAAAAACAAAGTTGCCCACACCTACAGAATAAACTGCCCCTCATCTCCCAAGAATTTTGAATGTCCTCTTGAATTTTCACATAGATGGAGAACACTGCCTATAATGACCTGAGCTTATAATCCAGTTCTTCACATGTAAATACAAGAGGTATTTTACATGGGTTTAAAGTGCATCAATATTTCCCAGAATACATCTATTATGTAAAAGGGGGAAATTGTTTTCTATTTTGCTTAGACCTTCACCAAGAGTGGTCCATTATTTCAGAAAATCAGATTCCTGATGACAAAAATAATTGTGATAATTGAGTCACAAAACTAACACCTGTGTCATCAGCCTGGACTTAAAATGAGTGTGTGTGTGTGTGTGTGTGTGTGTGTGTGTGTGTGTGTGTGTGTGTGTGATTTCAAAATGTCAAATGTAGAAACAAAAAATTTCATTTGAACATTTATTTTCTTCTCTTGATTCAAGTCCAAACTTATTTAAAGTAGGTACAAATAATCAGGTGTACACCTCCGCCTAGCTCACTTAGGTGTGAGCCCTTAAGTATGTGCTGCTTGGTTTCTTGAAGGTTGGAAGCTCTTGATAGACATATCCACTGCAGAAGAATCCAAGTCTGAATGTCAAAGGAAAGCCTTCAATGTGGAGGTCACATGATATGGCAAAAGGGTGACACCAGCAGGAATCCACATTGCACATTGGAGGAATGACTTTGAAAACAACAATAAAATAAAAATTATCTTTATCTGCTGCCTTATATGTAAACAAAAATCTCTTGCAATGGATTGAAGATGACAAGGCTAACTCTGAACAGTTGAATTTCCACTTCCAGCAGTGATAAGACACAAACAGGCCAGGACCCTTTCTGGTATGGAGACCGGGGATCCTCTGAGTAATAGCTCTTCTGTCCAGCCCTTCTCCAAAACCACTCCAACCCCAACAGTCACGTGCTTATCAAGGGAAATACAATATGTGCATGTATTTCCTCATCTAAGAATTTAAAATATTTTATACCACAGCAGAATTTTAATAGTTTGCCATTTATTTTGTAATAAATTACTTAAAAATTACATAGGTGTTGAGCATTCTCCTACTGACCTTATTTCCCCATAAGACTTGTTATTATGCAAACATCTCCTAACAGTAATTTTTAGGCATATTATTCTGCATTGTAAGAAACCATCACATATTGTTGTTGCTCTATTATGAATTATTTTCTTCTACTTCTCCATATTATGGCCATGTATATAAATAATGTTTGTGCATGTGTATGTGTGTGTGTGTGTGTGTATGTGTGTGTGTGTGTGTGATATATCTATATCATTGATGATCTATGTACGTATCATCTATGAAATTCTTCGCAGGATAGTGAAGGGGGCATAAAAAGATGGGTTTTAAAGGGAGGCAACCAGAAACAGGCATGAGGACCCAGGTGCAGTGATCACTGAGGCCAACCACACAGGGCAGCAGATCCCTTGGGCTGGATATGACTCCCCTGTATTAGTATCTAGTGCTGCCTAATAATTTCCCCACACTTAGCAGCTTGTAACAATCATCCTTTGTCATCGTTTACATTTCCTATGGGCCAAGAATTGAGTCAGGAATCAAAAGGTGATTTGATTCTGCCCCAGTGTGATGGGGACCTCTGCCAGGGACTTAAAGCAGAGGCAGGGGCTACCTGGAGGCCTTCTCTTGGGGTCCATGCTGGCTGTTGGGTTTGGGGTACAATTCCTACATTAGCCTTCTCCTGTGACCTGGGCTTCCTTACAACAAAGGGACTTGGTTCCAAGGACATGCACCCCGGAAAGCCAGGCAGAAGACATATTGCCCTTTTTTGTTCTCCCATGCAATTCTCACGGCACAACCTTCCTTGCATTCTATGGGTCAGGCAGTCCACCAGAGAGTGAGCATGGGACTGCCTCTCTTCTTAGTCTGGGAGGTCAGCTCAGCAGTATAGGAAGAGCTTGTAGGAGGAAATGCACATTTGTGTGAACAATCGCGTTTGCAAAATACAATATGCCCCAGCAGATAAGTAGTCAGTGTTTATCTTTTTTTTTTTTAAAGAGAGAGTGAGAGAGGAGAGAGAGAGAGAGAGAGAGAGAGAGAGAATTTTTAATATTTATTTTTTTTTAGTTCTCGGCGGACACAACATCTTTGTTGGTATGTGGTGCTGAGGATCGAACCCGGGCCGCACGCATGCCAGGCGAGCGCGCTACCGCTTGAGCCACATCCCCAGCCCCAGTCAGTGTTTATCTTGAAAGAAAGAGTTTTGGGAATTCCTTGAAGAGTGTAGCACATGCTTTGTCTCACAAGTGAATTTTATTCAGAAGTGAACTTTTATCTGGCAATTTTAGTTCTGTTTTGGAAATAAAGACACTTGACTTCGTATCTTTTGGAGAGAGAGTAAAGAAAAGCCAGTTGGATTCATCAGAAACTCTTGCTCTGGGATCCAAGACATGGAGGAGAAAAGACTCTCTCACACACCCACACACACACACACACACACACACAGAGAGAGAGGGAGAGAGAGAGAGAGAGAGAGAGAGAGAGAGAGAGAGAGAGAGAGAGAGAGAGAGAGAATGTGTATGTGTGTGCAGAACAGAAACAAATAAAACAAGAACTGTGTTCAATTTCTCAGTTGCTTGCTTGTAGAGTGAGTAGGTGACTATACTGACAGATTGGCCAGGATCAACTAAGCCCACTTCTTTTCATCCTGTAACTTCTCCATGGTAAAACCAGGATCACATCAGGACATGCCACTATGCCACACAACTTCCCCTGGAGAATCAGCTCTGTACCAAGAGTTTCATAGAAAACTTAAGCTTTCTAATTATGAAGTTTGCTGTGCACACAGTGGGCCTTCAATAAATGGTTGCCAATGGGCGAATCAAGATTCTCTTACACATCTCCTTTCTATTTGTCTTCCCTGAGAGGTGAGACCCAGAGGTGGAAAGGCTCCGTCCGGGTGGCCTGGGCCTCTGCCCGCCAGCAGGTCTTGGCATGTGAGGCTCAAAACCATCCTGCTGTTTCTACTTATCATGGTCGCCATCCGTGCCAGAGTAGGACAGAAAAACCAAATGATTGACTGTATTTTCAGATGCTTTGAGCTGAACAAACACTTGTCCTCAAAACAGCTGGGTTCCTGTTTACAATAGAGAGTTGGCATCCGAGTCACCTGGAAGGAATATGCCTTCTGACGGCTGCTTCAGAAAATGAGCTGGATAATTGAATGTTTAGGAGCCCGGCCCGAGGCCTGACATTTTGCCTACAGAGCACTCAACAAAGTCAATGTTTAATTTTTATTCTACTCTGTCTCTCTGTCCTATAATTTGAATGTGTCTTATAAAAATAGAGTGTTAAAATAGACAGAAAGGCCCCACAGAGACCAGGAGAGAAAGGACACAAATCATTTATAAACAGTCTCTTGGGCAGAGTGCTTTCAGAAGATGCAGCTTTTTCTGCCTCCCACCGTCAGGCCTCTCCATTCATGTTTTGAAGGTTCCCAGGCCCCACTTTTCTGTTTCTTAGGGGAAGGCTTTCACTATGTAGCTCTAATTGTGTGTGACATCAAAGAAATGTCAGGAGAGACAACCACCATTTTTCCTGCCCACCACAGAAGTTACTTGGGAGTCATCAAGTTCTCCCTCTTTCTAGAAAACCATGTCTGGACAGAGACCCAAATGTGTCCCACGTGAACAAGGAAATTTCTCTTCTGGA
This sequence comes from Ictidomys tridecemlineatus, assembly GCF_052094955.1. Taxonomy (NCBI): domain Eukaryota; kingdom Metazoa; phylum Chordata; class Mammalia; order Rodentia; family Sciuridae; genus Ictidomys; species Ictidomys tridecemlineatus. The sequence goes on along the minus strand of NC_135481.1, from coordinate 127,457,020 downwards.
ATATGCAAAGTATGGATTTGTTTTCTGGCTAACAGGCAGTGTGTTTCTGTCACTGTTTTCCAAATTATGAGTTCAATGTTATATCTAAAAATGGATTCTCTTCCAACTTCAGAATAGGCCAACCTGTGTGGAGGGCAGACTGCGCCTAATCATGAGTCACTCCATTTTATAAAGTAGTACTTTGTTGTGAGCTTCTTCATTTTGAGTTTAAATGCTCAGGTGGAATGGCTCTACACAATAAACAACCACCATCTGCCTGGCACAACCATAAGGGACACACTAATAAACTAATGGTGTTAATAAGAACTTATCAAATTAATCAGAAGCACATGGATCCCCAGAGTATCAAGCTCATCTTGGAAAAACCAGGTCCATGAGCTTATCAATCACACCAGACCTCCAAATGATGTAACCCCCTCACTTGAGACCCATGAAAGGGGAGGACCCCAAGACTGGACATGGCAGCACCTGGACCCTGTCACCTGGTCACTTGTCACCAGCCTTGCTCAGGAAAACTGTCACAGCAGTGAACCTCCCAATCTCCGACCTTGTCCTTTAGCAGAGAGTGGTTTCTCCTACCTGTGATGACCACCAAGTCTCACTCCCAGCTGACATCTCAAGCTCACACTGTGAATCTGCTGCCATCACACCTTGGGTGGGAATGAGTTCCTGCACTGTGACAGCTCTGTGCCCTGAACAAGTTCTTTGGCTGGTTCTTCCTCTTATCTGACTTCCTACAGTGACTCTTTGCATTCATATCTGCTCTCTGTCTTTGCTTTCAGTTCAGCCCCCTGAACCCTGGTGGGTGCCTTAACCCTTTCTCACACTTTCTGCAATTATATTTATATTTTTATATATATATATATATATATATATATATATATATATATATATGTAATTTATGTAATTTATGTAAAATTATGTAAACATATATATGTAATTTATGTAAAATATATGTAAAATTACATATATATGTAATTTTACACCATTACTTTACACAATCTTATATTATCACACAATTATATATAATAATCATATGTGTGTATGTGTATATATATATATATATATATATATATATATAATTATGTAATGTGTGATGTGACTTAAGTGTTATAGATATTAGAAATTTAGATTGAAGTAAAAGAACTTGTGATTGGCTAGCTTATGCCTACCTGATGACCCACAAGTATTCAGTGAGCTTTCATTGATAAAAGCAGTTTGGACTGTGAGTTCATGGCTACTCAATAAATTCTGTCATTGTGGAAAGACAGAATTTGTTTCATCTAGGTTAATGGCATGACATGCTCATGACACCTGACATCTCTATTTATTAACCAGGAATTTGTCTTTTTCCTTCTTTTAAGGATGACTTTTGAAGAATTTTCCCATCCCCCACCCCTGCAAAACTGTGAAGGAAAGTTAGAGTTCAGATAGAAGAATAATAGTGTGAGAGAGGAAAGGGAAGAAGCTCGAAGGAACATCAACTCTGAACTTTAACTTATGTGTTTTTGCAAAATAATTGTGAGTTGATCCCAAGGGCTCAGTCCTGTTTCTCAATAAAGTGAGATATCTGGGAAATTACAGAGGTGGTGAAAGAAATCTGCTTTGCTTGGGGTGGGTGGGGGAGATGGCAGCATTTGCGGGCTGCATTAAAAGCTTCCTAATGGAAAGCACCAGGGGAAAGCACCTAGGTTCTGATATCTGCCCAACTCCAGCCCTGCCCCAGGGTCAGCTCAGAAAACAAGTCTTAATAAAGTGTGGGACTGATGGTATCTGTGCGGAGCCTGATGCTACCTGGTCATGACTGACTTCCACTGTGTCACCCGACGTTCCTTTGAGATCTGAGACATCCTCATGAAACAATCAAGCCTACCTTGCAGGTGACCTAAGGAGGAAGCTGAGCTGCATAACAAAACAACGGTCCTCTCCATCCACATCCATGGAGCCTGAGTGACAGCCTTAGAACAGAGCTCTCGTCAGAAATCCAGGCAGGGCTTTCCAGTGATCATTTTGTACCTGTGGAGTCAGAAATCCAGAGCCAAGCTAGCAAAGGTCCTGAGCTCCGGAGTCAGGAGAAGCTGGGACCTGAGGAGCCTCTAACCAAGCCACCCCCAAGGAGATTCTCCATCTGACCTTATTAAGGCTGTAAGGCAGTTAGTCTTGGCCTTTTAATTTCCTAAATACAAAATACCGTGATGTCCTTAACACAGTTCTCTTTGATTTATGTGGGTAACATACAAATTTGTTCTATGTATGACTGATGATTGACATGGAAGAAGAACTGTGTGTTTGTTTGAATGCCAATGATCAGGCGCAGACTTGAGTTGGGATTCAGTTTAGGAAGCCAAAATAATTCCAGTTAACCTGATAGAAAAAATGTTGAATACTTGGAATTAAGTGTTTAAAAAAGTCCTTGAAGAAACAGACTTTGTGCTGTCATTCTTGGAATGACTCTTGGAACCATAAGAATTATTGCCTCTGAGGTCAGGCCAGGCTAGGTTCAGAGTTGTTCCCCAAGACAGTAAGATGTGACTTTTCTTGACCCTCAGGAAATCAGAGAAGGGAGCTTGGGAAAGTATGTGAAGAAATCCCTGACTCCCCTGAACCAACAATGATAGAGAAGCCCAAGGAAGGGACCCATCGCTGATCCTTCCCAATTCTGCTCCACACCAACAGGCAGCAAATTTGCTTTCTATAGGGTCAGAGGGTAATTTTGGCTCTGCCATTACAACATCAAAGCAACCACAGATCAGATGTTCTAGATAAGAGTTATAGGACAAGACTCCTGCCCTGGTCCCCCTCAGCCCAGTCTAAAAATCAAAATGTAGTCACTCATGCTTAAAGTTCCCTGTCACCAAGCTGAAACTAAGCTGTTATCTGACCTTCCAAGAACAAAGAGAGATAACAGCCAAATTTCCCAAGGTGGCCAATTTGAATTGGCATGATAATGAAGTTCCCTCTGCCTTAATCCTCATAAAAAAGTAACTGCAGGTAAGCTGATGTTGAACAGCTATTTTTCTATTGCTCTGTCTCCCTGCCCCTGCCTTACAAGGAGAGTAACTTTGAAATGAGTAATCCACCTTTTGTTTTCTCTTTCCACTTTTTTCAGCCCTTCTCTCTCTCTAAAACCAGCCTCCTCTGTTCAGCTTATCAAAGCAGGTGTTGCATTTTATGGAATGAAGTGTTACCCAGTTTTACAATGGAAAATAAAGCCAATAAAGATCTTTCAACTAAATTGTAATTTTGCCCTCTGACGGATCTAAATAAATGGGGATTTTATGCTCCTGTTTACAAGAACAGAGGGACAGTCAGGTTGGTCCACAGGCCATCTTTTGCCAGTCCTCGCTCTGGGTAGTCTGGTGGGCTCTAATGTACCCCAGGAGGGCTAGCTAGCTCTAGAAGAATCTGGAAAGTGTAGTTTAGTTTTCCAATTTAATGGCCTGAGACTATGAAGAGGAATCACGTTCCTGCCTGTGAAAACACAGAGCTTCGGATGCTTCCCGTGATAGGAAGGCAGAAAGAGCATTGCCCGTGATGGGAAGGTGACAAGGGCTGTGCTGATTTGCTCCAGTAAAGAGGTCAGCCACCTCCTAAAGAACAGCTACTGTTTACATGCATGATAATTCACTGTATTCTCCAACATCCATCCATCCTGTCAGGGAGAGGAGATGGAGCCACTACCCCTGCATCCTGCAAATATTTGATGGTGGCACCCATCTTTGTATGCAGACATGCCATGTGGACCTCAGTTTTACAGGGAGTAGGAGTTCCAAGGGTGTGTGTTGGACAATTTCTGCTTGAGGCGTCCTCACCTCAGTAACAAGGCAGTTGGCATGGAGATTCAGCCACCTGTTGAGTAGCTCTCCCTCAACTCCACATCCAGGAAGTGGAAATCACCAGAGGATGGCTTCCCAGAGCCAACGAACCTATTGTAAAATGGACTGGAGCCAACATTCCATGTATCCCCAACCTCCTAACCCCTATAGCTCAGAGAATCCCTGAAACATGGATTCCTCCCTTCCTCATGCACAGCCACCCTGGCTAATAGCTGTAGTCAACTTGGGAAATGTAGAAGGGAGATTTAGAGTATATTCTTGTGGTAATATCTTGGGATCTGTGCTCAAGAGAATCAACCACCTATGTTCTCAGGGCTTTTTATAGAGTCCACTCAAGGACTTTCCATAGTTCTCACCTGCTCAAGACTCCATGGTGCTGACTGGTGGCTTACCAGTTCTGTAGCTCAGGTGAAGCATCCATTGATCTCCTGACACCATGACTCAGCCCATACGACTGTGGGCCCAACCGTCTAGACCACAGAATGGCTCTGCTGGTTGTGGTGGACACTCCTGTCTTAACTCTGACAGTAGAGTCTACCCTCTGGATTTGAGGCTGTAACATTCCTGTCCAGACCACCCTCAGGTGAACTCACCACTCAACTGACCATGGCAGAAATATGAAGTCAGATAGAGTTAAATGAAATAAATATGATGAAGGCATAGGTCTTGGGTCTTAACACAGACTTTTCTCTTGATTCCTTTTCCCATTTATATATGAGTAACACCTATGAAAAACTGCATCTTCATTGTGTTCAGGTGTTCATAGAAAACTCAGAATTTGGAATTAATTCAGAGTATATTCTTGTGGGAATTTCTCTGCTGTTGTGATGGCACATTGTTGAGCTGGCATCATTCTGGGATGTTGTCTTTTTGCTGGGACTAATGGCAAAGCCAGGTGTGCCCAGGCCTGTGAACAGCTGGAGTAACATAGGGACCCAAGACATGTGAGGTGAGTTGTCTAAAGCAGACAGATTCCAGGAGCCAGGGGCAGAGTGAGGCAGGTGATTGGAGATCCAAGGCTGGTGTGTGAACATGACCGAGCTCAGTGTGATGGGCAGCCCCAGTGATGAGATAGAGGTCCTTCCGCCAGAAATGGTTCACGCCCAGGCCCACATGAGTTTAGCAAAAAGCAGACTCTGGAACCAAATTTCCTGCCTATGTCCTGTGCAAATTCTTATAGGATGTGTGAGTTTCCTCGTGTATAAAATGGGGGTTAATTGAGGGTCTTAGCCCATTTCCTGTTGCTGTAACTGATTTATACATAAAATAAATGTATTATTTATAAATAAAAGAAATTTATTCCTTAAAATTCTGAAGGCAGGGAATTTCAAATCAGGTGACCACATATGGTGTAACCTTTTCCTGGTGACCCAGGCAACCCAGGGAATCATAGTGAGACAAAGCCAGGGAGCCAAAGAGTGCTCACGTTCATAACAAAACCACTGCCTCAGGATTCATGAACCCATCAGTCGGTGAAAGAGGGCTAATGACCCAGGAACTTACAGAAAGTCTCACCTCTCAAATGTTATTAAACAAATGACTTTGGACGTTAATTTTCACAACATGAAACATATAGGGGACACATTTAAACCCAAAGCAAAGCTTCCTAACTCATGCAATGGATTTAAGAATTAAATAAGTTAATTCATGAAAAGCATTGTGAATGGTGGCTGTCACATTAGAAGCTCAACATACTATCAACATGAGGGATGGTGGCAGGAATTGGAATTCAAAAATGAAGAAAATGGAAGAGTGTTTAACCTTTCTTCCTGAACTTTCTCTCCTGCAGGAGTCTTGGGCTAGGAGGTACTAACCTGTCAAAGCTTCCTGTCTTTTATAATTAAGCTTCTTTATCAATAAAATCAATTAGCTTAAAAAAAACTATTAAGTTTAAGATCAGACTTGCCCTCAGGCAAAAAAAGAACAAAAAGACCAATTCTTGCTAATGCCCAGAGCCAAGAGTTGCAGTTACTGTTCAAGTGGCCTCTGAATGTCTCCCAGGCCTGTCTTCCTGTTGCAGGAGAATAATATATATGTAGTCATTTCGCTCACCTCTCTTCCTTCTCTTTCCTAAATTTTTTCTCCTTCCTTTCCTTCTTTCCACTCTTGATAATTGTTAGACTAAACTGAATCCTGTTTATAGCTTTACATAATCTTCTAGAAAGTTATAAACATTCTAATTCAAGCTGCCCACCTCCACCCTGCACCAAAGCATCCAAAAGCTGCTTCAGATAACACTGCAGCTTGTGCCAGGCAGAGTACCCTGCTCAGCTGTCGCTCATCAGTTTTCCTAGAATGCCTTTGAGGTTCTCAGTCAGGTCTAATCTCCTGCCAACAGACATTTCTGCTGCGCTCAGGGGACCCCAGCATTGGTAGCCAGCTGCTCTGTCTAAGTCAACTGACTCAGTGGTAAATGTTTACTCACACATGGGCTTGGTGCAAAGAGACACAAACTCTCTGGAGTGATACAGATGGGCCACCAGGAGCTTCCTGAGTATCCACAAACCTGACGGATGCTGGAGTAGCTTTATGTGCATTAATGCAATAAGAAACCTCCATCCAGGCAGGAGAGAGGGTAAAGGGGCCCATGAAAACAAAGAACAGAGGGAAGAGAGATGGCATGTAGCGACTGTGCATGGGCTGGGTCAGCCCACTTAACTAACAGTTAAGCAGCACCAAAGAAGAGTCCAGAGAGCTCCTGGGGGTCTTTCCGTGCTAGGACAGGTGAGATCTGGAGTCCAAGACCCACCAAAGGGCAGAGAGTCTCATAAAGCACCCCATGCTGGGCCAGGGCCATGCAGGGCTGCCTCCTGGGAGTGAGGTGACCCATCTGACAGTTGCCCCTTGTGAGGACTGAATCCACACTTCAAGTCATGGTGAAATGGGGTGATGGTGGGCCTGGGTGGCCCAGGTCCCAGCTGACCATGAGGAGAAAGATAATACCAGACTAGGTCTCAGATTACGTCTACCACTTCTCATGCACAATGTTCAGCCCTCAAACAGAAATAACTATATAATCATCAAAGAAAAGCACAGGAATGTAAACCATGAGCGGCAACAGCAAATACAAGCAATATCAAACCATCAAGTTGTCATCCTTAGATGTATAAAATAAAATAAATGTAATAAAAGCTAATCCTAAGCATCGACTCCTAAAATAGAGTTATCAGAACCAGACTCTTAAATTTAAAAAAAAAAAAACACTTAATTTTGGAATTTTTAAGCAGAGATTTTAAAAACAGTAAATGAGCCCCGACATACAAATTATACAGTCTAGGGCCAGGACTGTGGCTCAGTGGTAAAGTGCTTGCCTGGCATGTGTAAGGCACTGAGTTCGATCCTCAGTACCACATAAAAATAAATAAAGATATTGTGTGTCCATCTACAACTAAAAAAATATTTTTTTAAAAATTATACACATTCAAGCTTGTATATGCACACACACACACACACACACACACACACACACAGAGTTGAGGGGCATTTTACAACAAATCACAAAGATAATATTTCACCTCTTAGGACTTCAGTATATATTTCTGAGAACTTAACACTATTATGCCACTCATACCCAATAAAATCAATGATTTCTCAATAGGAAGAAAAATTTGAGTCGCAGACTTTGAATCAACTGCCTTGATTAAAGTAGGTTTAAGCAGATTGAGAGAACGATTGAAAAGTTTGACATAAAACTGAAAACTTTGAAAAAAATAAAACAATGGACATTCTAAAAGTCTAAAAATATGATTATTGCTATGAAAGCTTCATGAATGGGCACTACACCACAGAGTAGATGTAGCTAAGGAAAGAATATGTGAACAGGATACAGATTGGAAGAAGAGATTCTAAGCGTGACACAGAGAAACAAATAGATGGGAAACACAGACATAAAAGTAAAGGACGTGACCACGTGGTCTCCTGTGCAGAGATAACAGCCTGGAAGGGAAACAGCATTCAAAGTATTTTAGATATGGATGGCCACTTCCCCAAGCTGATGAGGGTGTTCCATTGAACAAGATGCATGTGCCTTATCGGGCCACTCAGCCTCTCCTGACTCCCAGGACCTTTGCCCTTTATTCATGGGGATCCCTAGCTGCTGCCACAGTGTCACCTCCAACAGACACCAGCTGCCTCACTCTGGCCCCTTCTCATTGCACGGAGCTGTTCACACACCACATATCCTAAAAATGAATAATGAACTGATACATAGAAAATTAACATCCATTTGGAAGGTGAGGACTAAATTTCTACAAAACTCAAGGATCGAAGAGGTATCAAGATAGACATCAAAATGTATTTTAAACTTAATAAAAATACTAACACAAGATGTCACTAAAGAGGAGTTTGGAGGCAAATTTAAAATCTTAAATATATTAGAGAACATACATAACTATGCATCAATGGTGTAAGCATCCATCTAAAGAAATCAGAATAATAACATCAAAACAATTACTTAAAAAAGATCAAGTGGGCTGGGGCTGGGGACGTGGCTCAAGCAGTAGCATGCTCGCCTGGCATGCGTGCGGCCCGGGTTTGATCTCTCTCTCTCTCTCTCTCTGTCTCTGTCTCTCTCTCTCTCTAAAAAAAAATCAAGTGGGAAGAAGGAAATAAAAAGAGGAGATCATGAAATCATACCATAGAAAACATGCAGTATGAAGGATCAATAAAGCTAGAAGTTTATTCTTTGAAAGAACCAATTCTTCAAACCCTGATAAGATACATCAATGGGAAAGTCATTGATCACAGTGGTCAGGAGAGGAGAGATGAGGCAGCTGAGCACTAAGATCTTACCAATGGCCATATCATGGTAAATGACCACTGTGATACAGAATGGTCAGTTGGAATTTTAAGAAAAAGTAGACAAATTCCTGGGGAAATCCAACTTACCAAAGCAGCCTCCAGAAGAATAATCAACATGGATAATCCTGTGTCTATTTAAGAAATGACAACACAATTTAAAACCCTCTCTTAGCTGGGCACAGTGGTGCATGCCTGTAATCCTAGAGGCTTGGGAGGCTGAGGCAGGAGGATCATGAGTTCAAAACCAGACTCAACCATTGTGAAGTCAAACAACAACAAGTGCTGGCGAGGATGTGGGGAAAAGTGTACTCTTGTACATTGCTGGTGGGATTGCCAATTGTTGCCGCCAATATGGAAAGCAGTATGGAGATTCCTGGGAAAGCTGGGAATGGAACCACCATTTAACCCAGCTAGTCCCCTTCTTAGACTATTTCCTGAAGACCTTAAAAGAGCATACTACAGGGACACCGCCACATCGATGTTCATAGCAACACAATTCACAATAGCTAGACTGTGTATCACAGAAAAAAAAAATATATATATATATATATATATATATATCACTTGCTTGAAGGCACCAGAGAGCAGAGAGCAAACAAATCTGTAAACAATTATAGGGAAAGGGCAAGATCTGCGACAAAAAAAAAAAAAAAATGACAGGGACGTGATCCCAGCTTCTGAGATCAGTCCTTGCAAAGATGTTCACCAAAAGAAATGGTTGAGCGGCATCAAAGAAGAATCCAGAGAGCTCCTGGCAGACTTTCCATGTTAAGGGGGAATGAAATTTGGAGCCCAGGGCCCACCACACCTGCTTGGATTGGGGGTTTCGAAAGGATACCTCATCACCTAGCTTTGTGATAGATTAATTTGAATATTAAGTGTCCTCCAAAGTTTCCTATATTCAAGCCATTGTGTCCAAGATGGTGGTGTTGGATGGTGCTATGAATCTTTGAGAGATGGAGCTATAAAAAGGTCCTTAGGTCACTGGAGGTGTGCCCTACAAAGGAATGGATTATGGTCCTCCAGCTCCTTCCTGTCTCTCTGCTTTCTGGTGGTGAAGCAAGCAAATTGCACTACCATTCACTCCTGCCATGATGTGCTACCTCATCAGAGACTCAAAGCAATGGGTCCCATGATATTAGACTGGACCCTCCAGAACCATAAGCCAGGTAAGCCTTATTTATTTATTTATTGGTGCTGGGGATTGAACTCAGGGCTTGGTGCCTGCAAGGCAAGCACTCTTTTACATTTATGTTATTATCTCAGGTGTCTTGTTATAGTAACAGAAAGGTAATACAGATGGTATCCATGAATATTGTATTTTATTCTTTCCAGGTATTCTGTCTAGCTTTATTGAGGGATTCAGGAATGTCCCATGATTGTTATATCACCATGGTCTTCTTGCCTGAGGTCTCACATCTTTGATACCAACATGCTAGTCCTCAGTATGTATATGACATGTTTTTTTTCTGGAAGTTCTACCAGGCAAGGGTATTCAAATGGTTTCTTTTGTTTTTCTATTACAATAAAAGCACAGGAATATCTTTGGATATTTCCATAGATTAGATGTTGAATGTCTCACCATGTGTTGAAGGCCTGTTCTGAAGCCTGGCATTACAGGGAGGTCAAGGAACATTGAACAGGCGGGAGGTCCTTAGGCAACTGAAGGCATGTCCCTGAAGTGGATTATGAAACTCTGGCCCCTTCTTCTTTATCTGTTTTGCCCCTCAGCTGGTGTGAACAATTTCACTCAACCATGCACTCCCACAATGATCACAGATTCACCACAGGCCCAGAGTAAAGGGGCCAATGGATCACAGACTAGAACATCTAATATTATGGATTGAAATAAAACTTTTCTCTTTATAAGTTGATTGTCTCAGGTATTTTATTATATTAACAGAAAGCTGACTAGCATATGTCTATGAATTGTTTTTTTTATTTTTATAAAACATATTGCTAACCATGAGATTTTTACATGATACATTTAACACATTTTGTCAGACTTCTTCCATTAATAATTGTGAAGTTTCCCATCTCATACATTAAATTAGAGAATACCATTTTACTGATGCATTTCCAATCCTAGATCATACCAATATTTTTATAAAGTGTTAAAATTTAAGAACATACATTGAATTTGTTGTTTTCATTTTAATTAACTCGATGTTAGGAAGATTGAGAGCTTCAGATTTTCCCAGTGTTTTTTCTTTTGTCGACATCAGAGTCTGATATTCTTTCTTTTTTTAATATTTATTTTTTAGTTGTAGTTGGACACAATACCTCTATTTTATTCATTTATTGTTATGTGGTGCTGAGGATTGAACTCAGGGCCTCTCGTGGGCTAGGCAAGCGCTCCACCACTGAGCCGCAACCCCAGTCCATAGTCTGATATTTCTTGCAATTGGGTCTCTACTTCTTCCTTTTCTACGGAAGTTCTTGGGGTCTGAGATATGGCACCTTTGTCCACATGGATCACCAATGCTTCATGATCGTTTGCATGGTAGTTAGCTTTTTATCACTGTGACCAAAATTCCTGACAAGGACAACTTAGAAGAAAAATTTACTTGGGCTCAAGTTTCGGAGATTCTATCCATAGAGGGACGACTGCATTGCCCTGGGTCTAGGGTCAGGCAGGGCCTCATGGCTGAGGGGCAAGGGGGAGGAATACTGCTGTTCATGGTTGCCAGAATGAGCAAGAGGGGAAGGGATACAGCTTAGACTAACCCCTCCAGGGCCTCCCTGAAGTGACCCTCCTCCTCCAGCCACCCTCCCCTGCCTACAGTGACACCCGGCCAATCCATTCACACTAGGAGGATGACCAGGTGATGGCTCCCATGCTCTAGCCACTTCACCTCTGAGCATTCCTGCATTAACACAGGAGTTTTGGGGGAAGCTTCATATCCGACCCTAACAGTTTGCTTGTTCTGATATCTTTGGGCATACAGAAATGCTCCATTTCTCTAGTGAAATCTACCAGTATTTGCTTTTATGGCCTCGGAGATTTGTTGTACATTCAAGAAGGGCTTCTTCACCCCCAAATTGGCTTCTTCCCTATTTTTTTTGATATTTTTGTGAGTGTCTTTTACACTGAGCTATTGAAATCTTTTGGGATTTCTGCGTGTGGAACTTGTACGGAATAGCCATGATCCCTTTCTACTTCCTTCTTACTAATATATTCCAGTCTGTTGAGGACACAGACTTCTCTTCCACGCTCTTCAGAGGAAGTTGGCCCCATCCTAGCTCCCAGGGTGATGATAACTCATCCCAGCCATAACTCTCCCCAGAGAGTGTTTCAGAGAGGGCTTGTCACTCAGTTCTGGTTGAGGAGATGTGAGGATGATCGTGCTGGGGACAGTTCTGTCTTGGTCTTGCAGGACAATTCTGGAAGTTTCATCTTTCTTCTTTCTCAGGCAGGAACCCTGGGTGAGTGTGAGGCTTGGGCAGGCAACAGCATGTGACCACTGCAGAGGAGGGAGCAGGTGCAGCCCAGAGGATCACAGGGAATCAGTCAGAGCCAGATCCAAGGCGACATCTTGCTCTCATTTTAATTTATTTGATCTACAAACTTAATTCAATATTTTTTTAATTTAGACTGTTGGGTTTTCCAAGCCTTCAATCCTATCACCTACAAATAAGAACATTTTTGATTCTCTTAATGGAAATTAGTTTCTCCAAAATAATGTTAATAATAATGGTGCAAAAAATAGTGGCGATTGAAGATTGAAACAGTCATGTTTCACATTTTAGTGTGTACTCTTTTACAATATATAGTTTTGTGGGTTTTTTGTACTGGAGATTGAACCCAGGAAACCTTAACAACTGTGACACATTCCCAGTCTCTTTTTTACTTTTTTTTTTTTTAAATATGGTATCACTCAGTTGCTTAGGGCCTCATTAAATTACCAAGGCTGGACTTGAACTTGCAATCCTCCTACCTCAGCCTCTGGAGTCACTGGGATTACAGGCATGCAACTATCTATAAATGCATTTGATAAATTATCTTCATTACCTTTCAGTAACTTCTTTTTAGTCATGTTTTTGGTTTTTGTCACAAATAGCTAACTGTTACTTAAATACTGTTCTTGAATCTGTTGGTATCATTATATAGTTTTTTATGTATCTTTACAATGAGCTTACTAAGCATGTAAAATAGTTTTTTATATTTCTGGAATAAATCTTACTTATTTAAATGTTATGGTTTGAATGTGAGGTGTCTTCCAAAACTCACATATGAGCCAATACAAGAAGGTTCAGAGGAGATGATTGAGTTGTGAGATCTTAACCCAATTGGTAAATTAATCCCCTGATAGAGATGAACTGAGTGGTAACTGAAGGGGTGGGTGCGGCTAGAGGAGGTGGGAATTGGGATGTGGCTGTGGGGCATATGTTTGTATCTGGTAAGTGAAGTCTCTTTCTCTCTGCTTCCTGACCACCACATGAGCTGCTTCTCTCTGTCACACTCTTCCTCCATGATGTCCTGCCTCACTTGAGACCTGAGGAATGGAGTCTGCCATCCATGGACTGAGACCTCTCAAACCATGAGCCTTCAGATAAACCTTTCCTCCCCTATAATAATAATAATAATTATCGAACCTTAGGGAGCTGGGTTATCCTTGGTCATTCAAGTGTTACAATTTTAGTTTTACTATGGATGTTGTCATTGTGATAAGCTATGAGGATTATTCTGGCTGGGTCCTTTATTCACAGCAACAAAAAACCTGACTAAAACAGTTAAACAATATTTCTTTTCTAATTCACTAATATTTTATATTTCATCACAAATGAAATCAGTCCATTGTTTTTCTTCTTATTTTGCTCTTTTTAAAGTCAGAATTTGGTATGAAAATTAAAATGAGTGAAATATAAAAAATAAGAAATTTTCTTCATTTTCTACCATCTGCCGTAGTTTGGGTAACATGGAAATTACATTTTATGAAGGTTCTTCATGTCCTCCAGGGCCAACACTTTTTCTATCATGATTTGCTTCCCATTGTATGCTGTACCACAAAAGTGTTTTCTTACCTGAATAAATAGCTTGTTTGAGGAAGCTTCCTCTGTTAAAAATAATAATAATAATAATAATAATAATAATGGGGCTGGAGATGTGGCTCAAGCAGTAACGCGCTCACCTGGCATGTTCCAAGTGCTGGGTTCAATCCTCAGCACCACATAAAAATAAAATAAAGATGTTGTGTCCACTGAAAACTGAAAAATAAATATTAAAAAATTCTCTCTCTCTTCTCTATCTTTAAATACTAATTATTATAATACGATAAGCCCATAAACTTTAACATTTGCAAAAAATATAAATTTAAGAAAAGCATTCCAATTCTTGAAAAAATCAAATAATGTTTCCTGTCAAAATTATGTTTTCAAATCAATATTATTCTTCATAAAAAGGTGTTTGTAAATGGCTTTGTTAAAACAAATAAAAATGCACTTTTGAGGCAGTGGAAAATGTACTCTCCAAGGATCCTCATAGCTTATCACAATGACAACATCCATAGTAAAACTAAAATTGTACCACATGAATGACCAAGGATAACCCAGCTCACTAAGGAAATGGCTATTTGACACAAATAATTACTCATCCCTTTCGTACTTTGCAAGGACAGTGAAGCTAAAAAATACTTCTGTGAGAATGCTTCAGGGTGTTTCAAAGGAAGTGGAATTCTTTGTATGATCACCATTATGTCAAGACTGCCAATTTAAAACTGACCTCTCTCTGGGGTGACCACAGAGTCTGGTCATTTATGGGGTTGTTGCAAAGTCTTCAACTATGAAAAAAATATTATTATTCTTGGCTCAGCTAGTAAAATGGAATTATTCAATAGGTACCATGTGCCAGAAAAAAAAATAACAGCCTTTTCCAGAGTGCTCTCGGGGTAACATTGCCCGACCTTGTTGAAATATAATCATATAGCTAAGCTACCCTTGACTAGAAAAAAAAAATCATATGATTGTGCCAATAAGACACAAAGGTTCACAGAGAATCATATGGTCTAGACCTGTTATTGTACAGAATGAGCTGATTCTCATGAAGAAGAGGTTTGTATCAAGTCACATTTACTTCTCCATGTGTTCTCTAAGTGATGCAGTTTGAACTGTCAGGCTCCTGTGTTAAAGGCTTGGTCCTCAGCTGATGGCACTATTGGAGGGTGGCTTAGTGGGAGGAAGTGAGGTTATTGGAGGTGGGTCCTTGAAGGGCACACTGGGACCCAGCCCCTACCTCTATGTCCTTTCTTCCTGGCTGCCATGAGATGAGAGTCTAGCCCCACCACCTGCTCCCCATCATAATCTTCTGCCTTTCTCCAGGCCCCAAGAAACAAGGCCAAGGGACCATGGAATGAAAACGTTGAAACCCTGAGCCAACATCATTCTTTCCTCAGTGTAAGGTGATGATTTTCTTTCCTCCATGGAAGTTAATTATCTCAGCTATTTTGTCAGAATAATGGGCCTCTGACTAACAGCAAGTGCCCTGGCTCCAGGGAAGAACATAAAGACTAAAACATTATCCTGGGATGAGTGCTACTCTGACAGTACTGTTTCTGCTGGGTAAGACAAACAGGTGTCAAAAGGAACAGGGAACTATTTGGATCCAGAGCATGGGGGCAAGGTTAGCAATTCCAAGATGTTCACCCCTGGGGCAGGTCCCTTCGTATGTCCTGCACTTCTTACTCTGTGAAGTGGGATGGAAACAGAGTCCTCCAAGACTGTAGGGAGCAAACGGGAGAACAGTCTCGTACGCTGTTGTGCACCATCCAGATATAAATTATGCATCTGATTAAGCCAAATAAAATTGTCAAGGCTTACTCATTTTTGACCTAAAAATTATGAATTATAGCTCAAAAATGGCAACTGTACAAAATGGTTGACTCTTGGCCATTTTGGGTGCTTCCAGCTCATTTTAGTCTACAGCATCTGACTTTTTTATTAAAAAGTAAAATATGGTAAACTTTTTATACATTTCCAGATAACACAGCATTCTTTCCCATCACTGTTACCTTAAATGTCCTAATCTACACACTTAAGAGAACTCTCAGCAGAAACCAAAGGCACCGGCATCATTAACAAGTATGTCATCATATAGAAATGAGAGAGCAGATGCTAAACTCCACAGCTAATCCTGGGTTTTCTATTATTCCTTGTGACCTTGGACAAGTTACTTAATCGTCCTGTGTCTCAGTTTTCTTGCCTGTAAAATAAAATTGATACTAATACTTCCCTTTCTTAGTTCATTTTCTGCTGCTAATAGCCAATCAGAGACTGGGTGTATGTCTGTTTTCCATGACTATAACAAAATACTTTAGGGTGGGTCACCTATAAAGAAAAGAGGTTTATTTAGCTTACCTAATTGAAGTCTGAAGTCCCAAACAGTGTGATACCAGTCTTAGTGAGGGTCACCCTACCTGTGTCACAATGCACTGAATGGTATCATTGTAGGACAATTCTTAAGTTATCTCAATGTGTTTCTTTTTCTGTAAATTATGAAAAAAAATGGGATTACCAGTTTCTGTTATTCATTATGCTGTACAGTGAACATTTTTGCATTTCTAAAGCAATATCCTTTTCTCCAAGAGTGTTTTGGGGAGTAATTTCAGCAGAATTACATGGAATATCTGTAAAAATACAGATTCCTGGATCCCACAGTTTGTTTATTTTTCAGCATTATACATCTAGTAGCTCTTATTTTAGGCTTTTTTTAAACTGATATGATTTATTTGGTACCACATGGTGTTTTGAAATATGTGTACATTGTGCATGCTTAAATCAAGCTAATTAACATACTGATTACCCCCATATTTATTTTGTGGCAATACTCTTAAAATCTATTATCAATTTTTAAGTGCACAATTCATTGTTATCCTCGTGTTGCACAGAACAATCTCTTGAATTCATTCCTCCTGTCTAATGGAAACTTGGACTCCTCTCACCAAGATGGCCCCCACCCTCCACCCCTGGCAGCCATCAATCTGCTCTCTGCTCAGTGAGTCCAACTCTTTCAGATTTCACATAGAAGTGGGCTTATGAGTCCCCTGTGTTTCTAGGCCTGTCTTATTTCCCTTAACATAAATGTCCTCCAAACTCATCCAGGCCATAAACATGGGAGTGTGGACTCTCTTCTACAGCCTGATTTCATTTTCTTTGAGTATATACCTAGAAGCACAATTGCTGGAATATGTAGCTTCATTTTTAACTTTTTGAAAATTTTCCATGCTATTTCCCATAGTTTTTGAAAGAATAGACACTGAATCCAAAATAACCATGTTATTAAGTAATTTTTAAGGAGAAGAATCTAAAATAGAATGAGGAAAGAAAACACCATGGATATGTCTTCAAAGATTTGGAAAAGAATACAAAAGCATTTCTAGAAATAATCAAAATGTAACAATGATAAAAATGAAACAAGTATTTCTAGAAATGATAAAAATGTAAACGTCACCATGGACAGATTAAAACCTCCCATAGTGTAAATATTACAGTTGAAGAGATATTTGAGAGCAAACCAGAACTCAGGGATGAAGAAATCATCCAGAACAATCCACCTCAACACATGAACAGTTAAGAGTTGTGAATGTTTGTGTGGGGAGGTCTAATATACATCTTAATGGAACTTGAACAGGAAACCATAGAGAGTTAAGAAAGAGCCAAGGTTGGAACAGATGGTTGCTCAGAACATGAGAACCTCCCTGAATTGCTGAAAGACACCCATGTTCAGACCTCAGAAGTTCATTGGAGTCTTAGTTTAAATTCTTTAAAATCCCCAACATAACAAGAAACTTTTTGATTGAACAATGGAGAGTCAACTGGACATGTCGTCAGTGCAGGATGTTGAGATGCCACTTCCTGCCTACCAGATTGACAAAAATAACACCATCTGACAGTAGCAAGGAGCACACAGAGAATGAGGATTAGTAGAAACTCTCATTTCTGCGAGTGGGAATGATCATTGTTCAGCCAGTTAGGAAAAAACTGGGAGATGCCCAGTAAAGTGGAAGTAAGCCCTCCCTATGACTCATCTTTTCTATTCTTGGGGAAATGTATGCAAACAGGCACCAGGACCTCATATACAGGAACAGTAACAGTGGTATTGCTTAAAACAACACTGAGTATAAAAATAACCAAAATTTCCATCAATAATATGCAGAAAAATAAACTGTAGCATCAGAATATGATGGAAATCGACCATCGTGAAAAATGAACCATCCACAGCATCAACATTCATGAATCTCAACAACATAACTTGAGCTACAGACGTGTCATAAGAATACACAAAGTACGATTGCATGAACAGAAACTCCAAATACAGGCAAAGTTAGCCATGAACACATCATTAACTTTGTGGATGTGTGTAGTAAAAGTATTAAAAAATGGATACATACAAAACTTAGATTTTTATTTACATTTTAGGAAAAAGAGATAATTTGGGAAAGGAATAAATAAGAAAAGGGCATTAACTATATTTTATACATAACATTTATGCTAATACAAAGAACTCAAAAAATTAGACAATAAGATAACGAATAACCCAATCAACAAATGGGCCAAGGACCTGAACAGACACTTCTCAGAGGAGGATATACAATCAATCAACAAGTACATGAAAAAATGCTCACCATCTCTAGCAGTCAGAGAAATGCAAATCGAAACCACCCTAAGATACCATCTCACTCCAGTAAGATTGGCAGCCATTATGAAGTCAAACAACAACAAGTGCTGGCGAGGATGTGGGGAAAAGGGTACACTTGTTCATTGTTAGTGGGACTGCAAATTGGTGCAGCCAATTTGGAAAGCAGTATGGAGATTTCTTGGAAAGCTGGGAATGGAACCACCATTTGACCCAGCTATTCCCCTTCTCGGTCTATTCCCTAAAGACCTAAAAAGAGCATGCTACAGGGACACTGCTACATCGATGTTCATAGCAGCACAATTCACAATAGCAAGACTGTGGAACCAACCTAGATGCCCTTCAATAGACAAATGGATAAAAAAAATGTGGCATTTATACACAATGGAGTATACTCTGCATTAAAAAATGATAAAATCATAGAATTTGGAAGGAAATGGATGGCATTAGAGCAGATTATGCTAAGTGAAGTTAGTCAATCCCTAAAAAACAAATGCCAAATGTCTTCTTTGATATAAGGAGAGTAACTAAGAACAGAGTAGGGACGAAGAGCATGAGAAGAAGATTAACATTAAACAGGGGTGAGAGGTGAGAGGGAATGGGAGAAAGAAGGGAAATTGCATGGAAATGGAAGGAGACCCTCAGGGTTATACAAAATTACATAGAAGAGTAAGTGAGTGGAAAGGTAAAAATAATACAAGGGGGAGAAATGAATTACAGTAGAGGGGGTAGAGAGAGAAGATGGGAGGGGGGATGGGAGGAGGGATAGTAGAGGATAGGAAAGGCAGCAGAATACAATAGACACAATATGGCAATATGTATATCAATGGAAGTGTAACTGATGTGATTCTGTAATCTGTATATGGGGTAAAAATGGGAGTTCATAACCCACTTGAATCAAAGTGTGAAATATGATATATCAAGAACTATGTAATGTTTTGAACAACCAACAATAAAAAAAAACAAACAAAAACAAAACAAAGCAAAACAAAAACATTTATGCTAAGAAAATGAAATTCAAAGCAAATGTAAGGTTACCATTATTAAATATGGGTGACAACCTTACCAGATTTTAATATTTTTAATTATAATTTTCTCCATGTGTGAAATGTTCTTTAATTTGAGGAATAAAGCAGACTAGTAGCCACAATACATTAAGAATTCCCAAAAACACTAATATGAAGAAAACAAACCAACCAGTTTCCAAATGAACAAAAGACCTGAATCAGATGCTACACTAAAGAAAATATACAGATTGCAATCTGAAATCTCAAAATCAGTAGTTATTACATAAATGGAAATTAGAATTACAATGAGATACCCACACATGGGAGTGTCAAATCTGTGGAGACCATTCAAGTATTGGCAAAGATGTGGATAACCTGAAATTCCTGTACCTCAATTGTGGAAATGTACAATGGTACAATCTTTTTGGTTGCATTTTGATAGCTTATTAAAATTCAAACATGTATCTTATCCAAACACATCCACCATATAATCTAGCCATTCCACAATAGGGAATTCACTCAAAAATAGGGAATTCAGTCCTATTTGGAATTTTTTTAAATATTTATTTTTTAGTTGTAGTTGGATGCAATACTACCTTTATTTTATTTATTTATTTATATGTGGTGCTGAGGATTGAACCCAGGGCCTCACATGTAATAGGTGAAAGCTCTACCACTGAGCCACAATCCCAGTCCCTATTTGGAATTTTTTTTTACAACTTCCATTCTGTTCTCCATAATAACTGTACTAATTTCCATTCCCAACAAAAAGATCTTTAAAAAATAATTGAGTAAAAGAAAAAAAAAAGTTTGGACCAAAAAAGTATGCACTGTATGGTTCAATTTGTTTTAGGAAATGTGCATAAATATATAGCAACAAAAATTAAATCAACAATGGCCAGGAGATACAGAGAAGCATGAGAATTTGGGGATGACCTAGAAGTTCATAATTTTAATGGTGGCGATGGCTTTAGGAGTGCCTCTATGTCAAAATTTATTAAATCGTACTTTTGAAAATATGCATTATTGTGTAACAATTATATCTCAATAAAGCTGCTAAAAATAAAGTGAATAGAAAAGAAGTCACAAAGTAGATGACGTCACAAGCCTTAAACTGACAAAAGTGGGCTAAACGTTCCAAAATGCCAGGGATGCACCTGGGGGTGTAGAAGACGTCCAAAAAGGGCTCTAGATTAGTGTTAGACCAAGCGCAGGTCCCCTTCCCCACTTCCTGACAGATACTGACCCTTCCCCTCCCTGCCCAGCCCTTCCTGTGGCCCCTGCACACCCCTCCCCATCACTGCATAGGGACAGCAGAGCTCAGCCCGGGGTAGTGACTGCCATGCATGTTCATCACTGGGGGAGGACTTCTCAGTTCCTACCTGTGCATTCCTGCAAAAAAACAGCCTGCCCCTCTCTCAGCACAGCCCCAAGTGGCACAGAACCCCCTTCTTGTTAAGAACAGTTGTAAAAAGCTCAGCTATTTGTTTTCTCTGTCGTGAACACAGATCTCGTACACATTTAAGGAAATCCTCCAATAGGATGGAGGGAGGGAAGAAAGGTTATAAAAATTCAGTGGAATAAAATATTGAGTGGTGACACAGTAGGGTGGATTAAGTGTTTGGAGCAAGGAGTGACGATTAGCTCCTGGGGGGTCCCAAAGATGTGCAAGCTGGTTGCTAACAAGACCAAAGGTGGTGCGGTGGCACCTAGAGGTGGCAGAGGCCCTTCTGAGCCAACAGGGACAGTGGTGGGAATTCTGGAAGTCTACTGATTGGTCTGTGCTCACTTTGTCACATTCCTTGGGGACTCCCTATCCCACCCATTTCTTGGGTAGGAGCTGCCTGCAATTTCCCACCATGACAAATGGAATCTTGCAATGGAGCTCCATGGCCTCTCCTATCCCTCGTATTCTATGACAATGTGACTTTGATATTTCTTAGTATATTCAAGAGGTGGACTCTATGCTCCCTTACCTTGCACCCTCCTAGTGCCTCGGTGGGACTTCTGAGGCTAGTCACAAGGGCCCATGGCATCTGCCTGGCTCTGCAGGTACTAGCTGATTTCCTTGAGGCCATCATGTTGCAGAGAAGCCCAAGCAAGTCCACTTGTACAGTATAAGATGGACAAGGGAATGGGGACCTGAGGGGACTTTGGGGGCAGTGTGTGTGTGTGTGTGTGTGTGTGTGTGTGTGTGTGTGTGTGTGTGTGCGCACGCACAGCAATTTGCATCCTCTCCCGGGAAAGTCCTCTGGGAAGGGACCATTTTACCATTCACACACAGGTGCCCTGTGGACCAGCAAAGGTAACCATTTGCCCTGCAAGGAGAGCTCCCTGCAAGGTAGAATCCCCCACCACGATGAGGCGCAGACCATACGAGAGGGCCTCTCAGTGGGACCCAGGCCAGACCTACAACACACGCTACACATGCAACAGCATTTGTCCCATGGAGGAAGCCTCAGATACTTGACACCTGGCAGAACTTCCCATCAGGTAATGGGGCATTTTGCTCCCGCAGGGCCAGTCCTCAGACTTGACTTCACTCATATCCTTCTCCAAGGCTCCTCTCCAGTTTCCTCTCCCAGCAGAGCCCTTCTCTGGGTAATGGCAGCCTAAGAATCCTTGTTACCCTTTGAACTCATCTCCCACTCAAGGACACTGGGGGGCAGTCATCCAACACCACACACAGAGCTCTGGCTCCCGCTGAACCCATGAGGCCTCCTTTACTTGATGGGTCCAGAGCACCAGCTCAAGATGCAGAGTGTGACTCAGACATGACCAGTAGGCTGTGCATGCAGCTTTGCACACGAGCTTGGCTCTGCACAGCCACTACCCCTCAGCACAACCAGGTGCACACTTGACCAGACAGGAGGAGAGAACGAGGGTTGCAGACTCACCCATCAGAGCCCTTGCTCAGGCTTGGAGCTGCAAGAGAGAACAGAGTCAGAGGCAGGTGGTGTTAAGTGGACTTTAATGCAAGTTTATTCCCTTGTCATTTTTCCTGTCTCAGCAAAGGAAGTGTCTGGTTTCCATGTCAGGGGAGGATGGGTCATTACATAACAAGAAAGAGGGACCTGCCCCCTCTGGGCTTCTTTGTCCTTTGTCATTCCCCTCTGCAGCAGGCTCCCCAGGGCCTTTTAACTACCTGGAAACAATACCCCAGGCAGGATTGCCAATACCTTGAGACCCAAACACTAATAAACAGAGACGGTTTGCTTACAAAATCACAAGTTAGAAGAAAGGGAGGCCAGCTAATAAATGAGCTAAAGTTCAAAGGCAGCAGAGTGACATGGATGTGAGGTTACTCAGACATGCCAGCCTCACAGCCAGGACTCTCTGAGAGGGGGCAGGGACTGTCAGCAGGAAAGGCCAGCCAGCCATCACAGTCCACTTGGCCAAGAGAGGGCACTGCCTAGAAATGTGGGAGGCTGCAATCCATCTCCCACTTCAGGCCACCTGCAGTTCTAGAACACCAGACCTCAACAGGGCGACTCCGTGACAGTCATTTTTCAGCACCCGGCTTGGGTCCCTGCTTCAGAAGGCAAAACCTGTTTCATGCACAGGAAACTGCCCATGGTTGACATAGGTATCTTCATCGTGTAACAAAAATGTTTTCTGATCCTTGCCCAAGTAAAATCACAGAAAGGACTGTGTGTGCAGGTGTGTGATGCATGAGTGTGCTAATGTGTGTGGTATGTGTGCATGTGTGGTAAGTGTGATAGTGTGGGGGTTTGTACAAGTAGATATGATGTGTGTGCATGTGTGTGTGATTAAGTCAGTGTGTGGAATTACGTGTATGCATGTGGGATTGTGTGTATTTGTATGTATGTGGGGATGGATTGCGTACATGTGGTGTGTGTGTATGTGTATGTGTGTGTGTGTACATGCGTGCATGTGTGCAAGTCTGCACGTGGAGACACACAATCTTGTTCAAGGCTCACAAAGCATAGCTCTGAGTTTCAGCCAGGCTTCAGTCCTGTGTGTCATTGAAAAGGAGGTGCTGGACATCATGTTACCTTCATAATCAAACATCAGCCTTTTAAGAGATCAATTTTGGGGATTCCATCTGTAGGCACACACTTTGCCTTCGGTGGCACCTTCTCAGACCCAAGGATCTGCTCATAATCTCCTGGCTGTTCCACATGGCCTCCTGCCCACAAGGTCCAAGGTCCAAGGTCCAATTTTTTTTAATTTTGAGGTAGCTGTAGACTCCCAGAAAGCTTGTAAAAATGGGGTTGAGATTTCCCACACAGCACTTTTTAGCTACAGTTTCACTTTCTGTAGTTCCCTGGGAGGGCTGGGGGGTCAGTTACCTGGGGTCAACCAGGTGTTTTCTGGAAAATTCCAGAAATAAGAAATTCTTTAAGTATTAAATAACTTTTATGATACCATGTCATTATAAATGTTATATTTCATCATTATTTATCATAAAGCCCATCATGCCCTTGACTCTGGAAGAGAACTGGGCAGGTATCTTGGAGCTTATCCCCTGGTTTGCGTTCATCTAATATTTTTCCTAACTGCATTAGACTGTGGGACAGAGAGGATATATTTGACTGATTTTTTTTTTTTTTGCCTTTTGCTCCAGGCATGGCCCTGCTGCTGATTCTGCTTTTATTGACCATCATGGATTATTTTATGTTAATTTTGATTTTTTAATAATATTGTATTCAAACACACTATGGATGTCAATGACTGAGATTCCTGGCCCCCATTCCCCTGGCTCCTATAGTTTCTTGCTCTCACCCAAATCCTGGGACTGCACATGGAGTCAGTCTGTATTCAAGAGGCTCCACCTGTTGAGCTACAGACACTGGAGGAGTTGACAGTCCCTTCCTCTCATCACATTGGGGGACTTTGCATTGGGTTTCTCTCCTACTTCCCTCTTTTGATTCTCTCCCACTTCCCCCTTCCTTCAAATGCAAAACCTCTGGCAGTGAGTACAAATGAGGCCTGTCCTGGTGCAGAGCAAACTAGCCCTGAGGCTGCAGCTCAGGTTGTGGGATCCCCAGGATGAAAGCCCAGTGATTCCTCAGCAGGCCACAGACACACTGGTTAGTGGGGTGAAAGGAAGAGGGCTCAGACCAGGAACCGTGCAGACGGCTGGGACCTGCTATTCTTTCGTTCTTCTGCAAAAATGTTCTTTTTTAAGTCCTTCTTCCCCAGGGTCCCACCATGATGGCAACAATAAAAGAGGAATTAAAATATGGAAGCCAAGGGTTGGGGATGTGGCTCAAGCGGTAGTGTGCTCGTCTTACATGCATGTTGCCCGGGTTCGAATTTCAGCACCACACACTAATGAAGATGTTGTGTCTGCCGATAGCTAAAAAAATAAGTAAACAAATAAATATTTTTAAAAAAATATGGAAACCAAGTGTGCCTGCCTGTCAATGGAGCCCCGAGTGGGAAAGGGGTGGTGTGTGGTCACAGCGCCCATCGCCCTCCTGGAGGCTGCCTTCCGAGTGGGGAACTGGAGAAAGGGATCACACAGCCGCATGCCTGCCTGGGGGAAAGTGCAGGGGTGATTTCCAGAGATTTCCAGAAGATGCAAGAAGCTGGTGACCTGCAGACCACAAGACGCAACTCTCCAGCCTGCTATACCCCCGAACCCAGACAGCCTCTGCTCAGAGCCTCTCCTTCTCCAGCTCCTCCCTCAGCAGCCCCTGTAGCTGGATCTTCATATGAATGTCCCTACTAGCTTATTGGCACATTGTTATGTTTCTACTTTTTACTTTGAAAAATGTCACTCATCAAAGTTGAAATAGCACCATGAGCCCCTGAGTTCCCTTCAAAGGATCCCAGAGTTGTTAGTGTTCTGCACATTCTCTCTTTCTCTCCCCTTTTTTCCCTTCCATTCTCTCTATATCTGTTTCTTTCTTTTTCTCTCTGTCTCTATTCTGTCTCTCCCCATCTCTTTTCTCTCCTCTTTCTCTCTTCTTTATTTGTTTGTTTCTGTTTTCTGTCTTCCCCCTCATCTCTGTCTCTCTCTGAGTCTCTCTTTTTCCATGTCTCCCTGTCTCTCTATCTCTCTTTCTTGCTCCTTCCCCCTCCCTCCTTCCTTTCCTCCCTCAAATTCAACAATATCCTTACATTCACAGGAACAGGAGGTAGGATTTGAACTCTTCTCTCTAGGAATCCCGTGTTCTCTCATTTTCCCACATGCCTTTCTGCGTTATTTGGGCCAGTGAGCTACTGTAAGTGTTGGATAAGTGATAGAACACTCTTTAGTTGGTTCAACCTTTCTGGAAAAAAAAGACAGTTGTCCAAGAGCCCATGCCACCTCAGGTAGACCGTATCAAGGAGGAGATGCCCACGCCATTGTCCATGCCTCAGACAGTCCTAGGCCTCCTGCTCCCAGAGGTGTCCTGGGCCAAGGGTCACTCCCCAGGGAGCTGTGTGAAGTGGAGAGTCCCAGAGTCAGCCCAGACCTACTGGACCAGAAGCAGCACTGTAGCAAGACCCCCAGGGGATTCATGAGAAATCTGCATCTGAAAGTCTGCATGTGCAGAACTGAAGCCGTGGGTGAGACATTCCCCCCGCCAGGGAGGGTACTGGTGGGGTTGGGGTGCTAAAGTGGTGAGAACCTACCCCATTCATGGCACTCCAGGAAACATCTGGAATTCTTGGCCCAGCTGCTCAGCCAGCTTTGGTCACGGGCATGGGCTGTCACCACAGCCATGGTCAGGCACCATGGCCAGCACACACTACATGACCAGATACCTGGACAAGCCTGACCAGCTGGCAGTGCATGGAGAACTGGGGACAGGGTGAGAAGTCAAAATGAGCCCAGACCTGCGACCCTCAGGATCCAGCTGCCAAATGGGCATATACACTGTGGACTATCATGGCGCCACCTCTGTGGAGGAGGACTGGCAGGCAGATTAGGAGGGATTTACATATTTTGCTTATTTCCACTTTCAACCAATTGGAAAGGAGCTTCTGCTTGTGATTTTTGTTAAATTTAAGTGGAGATTTTACACTGAAATTTTGTTTCCCTCAAAAAGTAAAAGAAGAGCAAATAGAAGATCAAGATGACAAGATTAGCATGTATTTTCTTCTTCTTGAAAACAAGGCTCATCCCCGGGGGGAGTGTCAGGCTTTAGAAATGGCATCTGGGTGGCTGGGCTCTAGAGAGCCATTGCTACAAAGACTCAGCTTCCAAGGGCTTCCAAGGGCTGGCTGGGGCAGGGGCTAGTCCCAACTGAGCCCTGAGGGACTCCTGACATTTTCTATCGGTTTGTTTCTCTGTAAACAGCTTCCTCTTCTGACTCACAGCTTCTCTGCTCCCTAACTTGCCTAAACTCCCATTCACCATCCAATACTCTGTGGGGGTCCCTCCATTCAAACACCCACCAGCACCAACTGACTGTCTCTGCTCTTACTTCTATTGCAAATTCCTGTGGAGAGGATCTGAGGGTCCCTGCTTGAGTCAGCATTCATCCCTGGTACAACTCGAGGTTGGCCAGGGGCAGGTCATAGGTAAGAGGAGGGACATAAAGATGGGCAAAAGGAAGGGGTACCTCTGCTTCTGGTTTGGATGGACGCCAAAGCACATTCTCCTTCTCACAAGCACCTTTGGAACCAGCTTTCTGGATGTCAGGATCTTGCATTATAAAATTAATCACAAATAGATAATGCAATATGAGGAGCCTGCAAATGAGTTTCTAGCACTTTAGCTCAGTGTCTAGAACATTCTAGAAGTAGATGTTCAATTTAAAAATAAATAAATAAATAAATTTGAGAAATTGGAGAAATCCCAATTGATGTTTCAGATCGCTCCCAAGCGTCTCCATTCTCAAGGAACTCTTTTTGGTTCATCCTTATTAAGTACTCATCCAGGTATTATCACAGGTTATAGAATATTATTAAATATCTGACCTACCCACAGTGTGAACAATAATGAAGTTGGAGTTTAAATTAATCAGGGTCCTCTGGCTGGGAATAAAATTATAATGGCTATATGTATAATGATATTAGATTTTTAAGCTGTTCTGAACACTTTACATGTTTTTCTCATCTTCTTATTAAAATTACCCTAAGAGGGTTTTTATCTTCTAGGACAGATGAGACCCCTGAGACACAAGTTAAGTAACATGGCTGCTATTGTCTGGGTCCCCAAAGACCCATGTGTTAGAGACTTGGTCCCCAGAATGGCACTACTGGGAGATGGTGGAACCTCTAAGGGGCAGAGCCTAGTGGGAGGTTTTGGGTCTTGGGGGTGGGGCCTGCCCTTGAAGGGGACTGTGGGACCCTGGTCTCTTCTTCTTCCTCTCTTGCACTTAGTTATGAGATAATGGGCCTCCTGCACCATACACCTCCTCCACGATGTGGTGCCACAGGCTCAAAGCAATAGTATTGTCTGTCATGGGATGAAACCCCCAAAACGGTGAGCCAAAAATAGAACTTTCTCCTTTTAAATTGACTTCTCTCAGGTATTTTTTAGAGTAATGGAAAACTGACAGCACAGTGCCCAGGGTCACTCAGCAAGTGGGTGGTAGACCTTGAAGCCCACACTGCATGGCCCAGAGTTTGGCTTCAAACCACTGTACCACGGGCTCCCCCTTCAGACTGGGTTTTCACTTTCTACAGCATGAAGATCTCATATGGATAAGAGAGGTTTAAGAAGAAAGAAACCAAATTGGTTTCCTTTATTTTAAAGTTCAAATCTAATTCATCAAAGGAAGGAAATGATTCGCAGGTTTTCTTTTTCTTTTATTTCTTTTTTTTTTAAGCCCAGTGCCATATTTAAATTCTAGTTCAGGCTATCTAAAAACTTCACAAAAATCGCTCATGGGTGATCAGTCACTTCTAACTGTCTAATTGTGTGGAATGAGTAGACACGTTGCCAAAGAACATCAGCAAGTTGTCACAAATCAAACCCACAGATTTCAAAATCTTGTGCGTTTCTATACTTGAGTCATCAGAAAAGCAGAGGATGATGGCAGATTTCTCTCAGGGCCTGAGGTCTGCCTTGCAGCACAAGTTGGATTTTGTTGTGTGTCTTTTTTTCCCACGTCAATAGAAGAGGCAAGTGTGAGTCGCCCCAGTCGTACTCCTGGTCTTTACTGGGTAAAAGGTTATCCAAAGGAGTTTCCGATGCAAGTGCAAATATCAAAGATTTCTTCTGAGTTCTTGAGCTTCATGTTAGTAATGGGTAGCTGCTCTTGGCTTCTTACTCTTTCCTAGGTATCAGGGCTCCAGGTTCATGAACATCTAAGTCATTACCCTGGCACCCCTTCCTGGACTCATGTGTAAGCCATTTATTCAACCTCTTCAAGCCTCAAATTTCTCATGTGTGTTCATTACTGTAACAAAACACCTGAGATAATTTGCTTATAGAGAGAAAAGATTTATTCTGGCTCACAATTTTGGAGGTTCCAGTCCATGATAAATTGGACCTGTGGCTTTGGGCCCATCACAGCCAAAGTATGTGGTAGAGCAAAATCATTCACTTCTTTTATGTTCAGAAAGCATTGAGATAAAGAGGAAGGGGCACAAAATTCAACTGGAGGGGATTTACCCAATGACTAAAAACCTCCAACTAGACCACAGCTCTTAAAATTTTATCACTTCCCACTGGCACGACCCTAGGGAACAGGTTGTTAACATGATGGGACATTCTAGATCCAAACTAGGCACCACTTTTACATTGGGGACAGTAATAATTACAACTACTTCAGAATGTCAAGGGCAATCATCCAGTTTTTCAGTCAATTTCTCACTGGGGTGACCATGGGACAATGTCTTGGTTGGTTAGAGAGAGTCTGACTGTGCTTAATGATGCACAGAAGTAAGTTCACCCAGCAGAACTAATGCCAATATTGGGATAAGATCAGGACAGGTATTGGGGTTCAGAGCTAAGAAGGAACCATCTACAAACTAGAGTAGACTGAAAGTGGAATGAATTCTCACCAGAGTTTTGGGCTACATCTTCCAGGAAGTATTAAGGTCAAAGCCAGATGAGCACACACTCGTAGGAGGATATGGAAAGGAAGTTCTTAGATTAGATAGAGGATTCAACTGAACAAATTTCTTTGAATGATATTTACAGGGATATAATCCTCTTTCCCCAAGATGATCTCCTCATAAAACCTATCAAAATCCATGGTCATCTTATTTATGTAAATATTGACATACTCTACTGCCTATGCCTCTCACCGTCAACTCCACCAAGGCAGGACTTTCTCCCAGGTGTACCTTCTGCACCTAGCCCAAGGTGAGCCCTGAGTAAATAGTTGACAGACAAAGGAGTGAGTGACTGAAGGGTTCCTGAGACTCCTTTCCCTACAAAGTCAATGAGACATCAGGCTACCTTTGAAGATACTTCTTTTAAAAACACAAAGAAGTTATTTTGATATAATTGGGCAAGACAAAGAATACAAGCAAAAGAAGATAAAAATGACATGATCTTGTGTATAGAAGCCCCTAAGTGATCCACAAAATAATCTATTAGAACTATTAAGCTGAAGCTCTGATACTAAAGAGAATTCTTCAAGTTGAAACTAAAGGATGCTAAATAGCAACAAAAGAAAAGAATAAAGTCACTGGTGAAGGTAAGTAGGTAATAAGTTCAGCATTATGTAAGACTGTAAGAGGATGTGTAAATCACTTTTAACTCTAGTATAAAAGTCAAAAGACAAAAGTAGTAAGACTAGCTATAGCTACCAAACTTAGTGGATAAACAACATGAAAGACATGATTTTTAATGACAATAGTATAATTGGAAGGTAGAAAAGAACACTTTGCTTTTGGTATGTGGTTGAAGTTAAGTTGTGAATAGCTTAACATAAACCCCTATACTGACAAGATGAGCTTCATGGTCACCTATAGTAGATACTCAAAAGAGAAAAGAGTCAAAACACATCACCATAAAAAAATTATCAAAAATAAAGACAGCAAGGGAAGAGGAGAGATAGAAAACAACAAAATGGTAGCAATAAATCCTTGTCTATCAATAATTTATGTAAAATTAATTCAACTGCCAAGTCAAATGACATAGAAAAGATGAGTGTATTAAAAACAAAACATGAGATCCAACTATGCGCTGTCTAAAAGAAACTAACTTCAGACTTGAGGACCCATACAGACTGAAAATTAAGGGATGGAAAAAGATATTCCATGCAAAGGAAACCAAAAGAGAATAGAATGGCTGTACTTATATCAGACAAGATAGACTTTATGTCGAAAACTGTCAAAGAGGCAAATAAAATCATTAGACCATAAAAGGGTCAATCCAACAGGAAAATATAATACATACCTACATACACACCATCAGAGCACTTTAAATACTTGAAGCAAACATTAATCAATCTAAGGAAACAGGCAGCAACGCAATATTAGTAGGAGTCTTCAATACCCCTCTTTCAAAAACAGAGAGAATATCCATGCAGAAAGTCAATAAGGAAACAGCAGACTTCAACCATACAACACACAAAATGGACCAAATAGGCATGTTCAGGACTTTCCACCCAGCAACAGCAGAGGACACACTCTTGTTAAGTGTAAAAAGAACATTTTCCAAGACAGATCATGTGTTAAGTGACCAAAACCAGGCCCCCAAGATTTAAGAAAACTTATACCAAGTATCTTTTCAGATCATAATAAACAGAAACACAAAAACCAGTAGAGAAGGAAAACAGAGAAATTCACAAGTAGATGTTAATTAAACAACACATTCTTCAATAACTATTGGGCCAAAGAGGAAAAATCTAAGGGCAAAATTAGAAAGTATTGCAAGAGAAATGAAAATGAAAATACAGCATAAGAAATCTTCTGGGATGTAGCAAAAAATGGTTCCAAAAGGGAAGCTCATAGCAATAAATGTCTAAGTTAAAGAGGAAGAAAGATCTTAAATCAACAACTTAACTTTAGTTCCCAGGGGACTAGATAAAGAAGAAGAACTAAGCCCATCCAAACCAAGCAGAAAGAAGGACATAACAAAAATTAAAGTAGAAATAAATAAAACTAAAAATAGAAAAAATGATAGAAAAAAGTCAATGAAACTGAGTTGTTTATTAAAAAAGTAAACAAAATTAAAAGACCTTTAGCTATCCTAGGAAGAAGAGAAAAAATTCAAATAAATATAGTCAGAAAAAAAATGCTACATTACAACTGATGTCACAGAAATAAAAAGCATCTTAAGAGATTATTATGAATATGTCAACAAAGTGAATAACAGAATAAATAGATTAATTCCTAGAAACATCACCCCCAAGAATGAGTAATTAAGAAGGAGAACTATAAGAAAACCAAATAAGGAGACTATATCAGTAATCAAAAACCTCTCAAAAAGAAAAGCCCAGAACTGGCCCAGATGACTTCATTGGTAAATTCTATCAAATATTTAAATAAGAATAAGCACTCATCCCCAAATATTCAAATATACTTCCAAACTCATTTTGAGGCCGGCATTACCCCCAACATCTAAGTCAGAATAAGACACTGCAAGAAAAGAAAAGCACTGTGATTTTAGGTTTATCCCTGGTGAGGTAGATGCATAAATCCATAAGAGAATACTAGCAGATCCCATCTTATTTTGAACATTACACAATTGGACCTATGTAAAACATCATATACCTACATAAATATGTACCATTTATTGATTGATTAAATGTTAACTTAAAAATAAATCCAGTAAACTGAATTAAACATCACATTAGAAGGATCATTTTTCATGATCAATTAGAATTTATCCCTGGAGTTCAATGATGAATCAACATGGGCAGATCAGTAAATGCAATACACCACGCTATCAGTACAAAGTAAACACCATATGATCATCTCATCAGATGTACAAAATCTATTTGAAAATGTTCAGCACTCTTTGTGATCAATTCTCTCAGCGAACTAATTCTAGAAGGACTTCACCATAACATAATAAAGGACACACATGTAAACCCACAACTAGCATCACACTCAAGGGTGAAAAATTGGAAGCTTTTCCTCCAAGATCAGAAGTAAGATGAGGATGCCCACTTTCACCACTTCTCTTCAACCTAGTAGTTAGAGTCCTAGCCACAGCCATTAGGCAAGAAAAAAAAAAGTAAGTGGAGTGCAAATTAGGGAAAGAGAGAAAATTATCTCTTTTTTCAGATGACATGATCTCTTATGTAGAAAACCTTAAAGGCTACCCCACACACACACACACAGAGTCACATACACACAGTGGTTAGAACTAATAAATGAATTCCATAAATGTTGAGGATATAAAATCAATATACACAAATCAGTTGCATTTCTCTGCACTAACAATAAACTATCTAAAAAGGAAACTGGCTGAAAAAAAATCCCACTTACAAAAAAGAATAAAATACTCAGGAATAAATTTAATCAGGAAGGGAAAGACTTGCACACTGAAAACTATAAAACACTGTGGAAAAAATTAAAGAAGATACAAATAAATGAAAAGACATCCTGTGTTCATGGATAAGAAGATTTAATA